>NC_133323.1:19433531-19485996 GCF_012295235.1 Primulina huaijiensis
TCATAATTCCCTACTTTAATTAAAACTCACTCTATATATACACACATACATGCATACATATATCTAATAGTAAACTATTCTACTAATTTTCCAATGCTTTACTTTGCAGGAAGCCCATCAGTGGGACATGTCACGTCTATCATAAAACACATTTTAGTTATCATATAGCATTATTCACATTTCTTCACCAACCGTTCAACTCTAGTTTTTTGACCTCGTGAGTTGGAATTTGTAGAAGAACATGAACAAATACCTTTTGGATTTTTGTATGAAGTTATCTTTAACCTCTTCAATGGCAAGACAATGTATAACAATCTCACACTTCATTTCATCTAACTTTTCACTACTTCAGAAACACGTGTATACTTGTTGACATCATACCAAAAGAACCATATTTTTGGATACCTCAGTTTAACCAATGCCACCATCATAGTAGCCTATTTTGATCCAAAAGAATATGTGAGCCACTTGATCAGTGTTGATTTGAGTGAAACACGAAAAAAAAACATTGATTGTCATATTTTGATGTATAGTAAAACGATTTTGGTTCTCAGGTTGTTCAAAAACTTCATTTCTTCCGTCTACCACCCGAAATTCTTCTTTCTCTGAACTATTCCATTATTGTCAAGATGAAATTAATGGGAATGCAAGAAAACTTTAACAATCATTTTATCAAACACATTGAGTACATCGCCGAACTAACTCTGATAAACCTGCTATGAATTGGGATTGACCCAAATTGCAACGACTCACATTGTAAAGATAATATAAGACCAAATAATGAACATATCATATAGCAACAAGTCTCATGCAAAACTGGATTATCATAAACAAATATTCAAGTTAACACCATAATATACATGAGAAGTATTGTTATCTAAGCTATGTAGAAATTGATATATAAATGATCAATTAACGCCAAGAATATAGCAAACAACATTTGAGATATTACATAATTCTTGGGGAGAATGAAGCTGTATTACTGAATCCTTAGTTTGTTTCACCTCTCAACTAAAAGTATTTATTTGGCAACTGAATGATTTATAAACAAGTGGCTTGTAAGCACACTTTACTTAAGCAACGCAACATTTTTTTCCACTACAAGAAAAATGATTTTCCGCAGCACTTCATCAACAGCGTGCATTAAAAGCACGCTGCGAATACTACTTTCCACGGCGTGCACGCATACGTGCGCTGTAATATTGTTGCACTTGAAAGAAATAACGGCGTGCAGTAAAAGCACGCTGCGGATAGTATTATTAACGGCGTGCAGTAAAAGCACGCTGCGGATAACCTATGCAATTTTCGCAGCGCACAATGCCGTAAATAGTATTATTAACAGCGTGCATGTTTCTGTGCGCTGTTAAAAGTAAATAATTTTTTTTTTAAAAATCGTATTTAGACATTAACGACGTATATTAATTGCACGCCGTCAATAGTATTATTCACGGCATGCATATTATTAGCACGCTGCGGAAAATTGGTTCGAATTTTTAAATTAAAACCGTCGCTAATTTAATATTTGTGACGGTTTATACACCCGTCGCCGATCTGAGATCGACGACGGTTTATTTTTTACCATCGCTATTAGCGACGGATGGTTTAGACCGTCGCTAATGTAGTAAATCAACGACAGTTAAATATTAAACCGTCGCTATGTGCGACAGTTCTATTTTAACCGTCGCAAATTATCTATAAATATCCGATTTCCATTTCATTTTCCTCTACATTACTTTACAACACTTTAAATTTCTCTCTTATACGATTTTGATTTCTATCTAAGCACTTTTTTTTTAATTTTGATTAATAATGTTAGTTATCAACGTAGTATTATAGTTGTTTTTTAAATTTATTAAACTATAAAATTACATTTTTTTTTATTTTTACTAAAACTTTAGCGACGGGTTTTGAACCGTCGCTAAAGTTAGCGACGGTGTTATGACCGTCGCTAAATTTAAACACCGTAGCTAAATGCGCGACGGTTAAAATACTGTCGCTAATTTAGCGACAGTCTCTTCGTTTATAAACCGTCGCTACGTAGCGACGGTTTGGGATAAAACCGTCGATAATATTTATATGTTCAAAGATATTAACGACGTACATTGCACGCCGCAGATAGTTGTATTAACGGCGTACATATGCACGCCGTGAATAATAGTATTAACAGCGTGCACATGTACGCCATGGATAATCTTGAACTTTCAACAGCTTGCAACTTTGTGCGCGCTGCGGAAATCCATTTTTGTTGTAGTGATTCCCTACATTTTTATGCATTCTCAATTAATTCTCCATATTCTTAAGTTCTCTAATATATTCACAATGCTCTAATTTTGTGCTTTAAACATTCTACCTTTTTTTCGAGAGTTACTGACCTAACACTCTTCTTTTGTCGTTGATTTAAGAGGAAGTATGAATTTCATATTCCTTGAATTGATCATTTGAGTAGGAGTATTGAAACGTCCTTTATTTTTAATTTTAAAAAATAATAAATACTAATAAATTTTTTCTTCTAAACTTCGAAACCATCCAACGTAAATAACTAATATTTAAAAATTTTAAATGCATAAAAATCCATAAATTGTTAATCATAAAACATACACTACAACAAAAATAGTTTTTCGCAGCGCGCAAATTCTCTTTCCGTGATGCACATTGAACGCTGCACAACTGCAAGCTGTTGAAAGTTCAAGATTATCCGTGTGCCATGCGCACGCCGTTAATACTATTATCATCACGCCGTTAATATTCATATCCGCAACATGCAAACAAATTATACCGTCGCTAAAATTAGCGACGGTTTTGTTTAATCCGTTGCTAATTAGCGACAAATTTGTAAAATACGTCGCTAATTTTAGCAACAGTATAGTCATGATCCGTCGATAATGTTTTAAGTAAAATAAAAAAAATTACTTTTATAATTTAATAAATGTAAAAAAAACTTATAATCTGACTATGCTAACAATATTCATGATTTTAACTAACACTTAAAAATTTACCAAAAATAGAAGCGAAAGAACGTACCCTAAATCGACGATTTTTTTTAAACCATATAATCAAAAATCGTCGGTATTAGCGATAGTTGTATATTAAACCGTCGCCTTAATGAAAAATAGGCGCCCAATTCACGGCTTGCATGGTAATGAATGCTGCGAAAAATGGGCTGTATTTTAGCGACGGTTTGAAAACGTCGCTAATTTAAAAATTACGACGATTTTATTAAACCTGTAGTTATATTAAACCATCATTAATTTAAAAATTATGACGGTTTTAATAAAATCTTCACTATAATTAGCTACGGTTTAAGCAAAACCGTCGCTAATTTCAAAAATGTGACGGTTTGAAAATTGTCGCTAATTATAGCCCATTTTTTCCAGCATTCTTTAATATGCATGCAGTGAATTGGGCTCCCATTTTTCGCAACGTGCAATAATATGCATGTCGTGAATAATAATATTGACGACGTGCAGTTAATGTACACCGTTAATGTCTAGACACATTTTATTTAAAATTTTTTTACCCTTTACAGCGCACATATAAATGCACGCTGTCTTTTAAATAATTTATTAACAGCACACATAAATGCACGTTGCGGATATTACTATTCGCAGCGTGTTTTTAATGCAAGCTGTTATTTTTGTCAAATGCAACAATATTAACAGCGCACATATGGGTGCACGCTGTTAAAAGTAATATTTACAGCGTGCTTTTAATGCACGCTGTTGATGACGTGCTGCGGAAAATCATTTTTCTTGTAGTGATAAGTCGACTTAAAATAATCCAACAATTTAAACTTCAAAATCAACTATAAAATTTCCATAAAATAATCCTCAAAATTTTCTTTAACTTTAAATACTAAGCTTATCCGGAAAATAGATATTTGTCTCTCGGAAGTCTACTGCCGGACCCGATCCACTCAAGCGTCAGTGCCTCCCTCAAAATCATCCTCACCTGCGACCGTTCAAACCTAGTGAGTCTAAAGAATCAGTACGTTCTAACCATATGTAGCAAATAATATATATACAGGCACATGCAGCTTTAAAATAAATCTTTTAATAAAATAAGCTGGCGTAAAAGATCGTAAGCATATATCATTTTCATAAATCGTTTTAGCATATTACATCATAAATCGTTTCCTCGTCATATATCATTTTGGATGAAATTTGATCCTTGAAAGTTACTATCCTTTATCTTTTATTATTCATCATCTGGTCGATTGATCAGTCTAAATACACCAAGTACCTGGGGGCAGAGCGTCAGCAACTCTCGTCACTAGGTCGAGGCCAAATATGGAAATACGATCGTTGGGCTCTCTCTGGAGTCTTCTCCCGTAAACGGGCTCCCTCTGGGGTCTTTTCCCTCACGATATCCCCATTATGTCCTCTGTGTCACACTCAAGTCACATCCTTCAAAATATTTGATAGGATCGGTTGGGAGAGAAAATCGTTGAGCTACAATAGCTTGATTCTTGAAATATTGAACACCAATGAATTAAATCGAGTTTGATAAGAAATCAAGTGGAAAACACTCGAAATAATCTTTCGTAGAAACCGATTAAATATTTTGTAAATCATTTAAAATATTTGCAAGTTGAATGAGTAAAAATATTTTAGTTGAAGCATTTTATCAAATACTTTGTATGCAATATTTTGGTATTTGAAGAACACATAAAATGCTTCAACAATGCATCTTCAAAACAGTGAAAATAATAAGTAAATGCAATAAATAAATAGACACGAAATTGTTTATGGATGTTCGGAGACTTCAAATGCTCCTACATCACCCTTTCTTCCCCTTGGAAAAAATTCACTAGAAGACTTTGATTTACACAACTCTTGTACAAACACACTCAGCTTAGGACTTACACTACTGTCTAACTGAATTTCTAGCACTCAAGATTGCAGGCAGCACCTCACAATCAGTATATTGTTTAATGTTTCATATACAAAGACTACATACACAAGTTTATTGTATTTGTGCAAGACTCACTCAACTAATCTGTGAAGTTCAACTCTCTTGTATATGTGTGAGTAATTGTGTGTGAGAAAATTTTCTTTTACAGTGTAATCCCAAATATATCCTCACACAAGGGCTTGTGCTCTTAACTAGCTGATTTCTTCATGCTAACTGCCTATGCTTTGAATCCCTTTCAAAAGCTCTTGTTTGATCTTCAAAATGTTATATTTATAAGCCCCAACAATGATATATACGTTATACACAAGAATATGACCGTTTGGAAAGTTTCTGTACTGTTTCTGAGATTGCAACTAGGCATGCTTAACGGGCCGGTTCGACTCGGAACCGGCCCGTTAAGCCCGGAACCGGAACCGGTATGGAAGAACCGGACCCGAAACCGTGTACAATCCGTTGGTTTGTGGGTTGAACCGGTTCAGTATTTTCTGAACCAGTTCAACCGGTTCTAGGTCTGGTTCAAAATCGGTTCCGATCCATATCCGGAACCGGACCCGAAACCCATAATCCGATTTTTAAAAAAAATAAATAAAAAAAGGCCTAAATGCAGCCGTTGGCCCAAAGTCTACAGCTGCACATTTCATTTGCACATTTCAGTAGCCGTAATGTGCAATTTTTTTTTAAAATTTGGGGGCCAAATTGTAAATATTATTTTTTTTAACCCTCAAAATCATCTATAAATACAAGTCATTTTTTATATTCCACATATCAATTTTCTCTCAACTTCTCATTTCTCTACAATCAATATTTGACTTTCAATATTTCGCAATTTACTCATATAAATATTTCGAATTTCAATGGCATCATCTTCAAACCGTCGTGGTGGTGGTGGCGAATACGCTCCCGACTTTGGTGAACATTTTGGCTACATCCCCGACTTTGATGAAGTCGAACATGGCCACGAGGATGAAGAAGCCATGGAACTCCTCAACAAAGACGTAGGGACGCCATCGTCTACTCGAGCAAGCAACACAATGTCAACGAGCACGACGACAGCCCGTGCAAAGCGAAGCAAAGTTTGGGATCACTTTGATATTGAACAACAAGGTACGAATAACTATTTTTCTGTTTGTAAAATTTGCAAAACGAGGTATTCTTACAAAACGGGTGGTGGTTCCGGTGGTACCGGTACTTTGAAAAAACATTTTGTTAAGGTACATAAACTTGACCCTGATACGCTACAACCATTCGGTAGGGAACCAATACAACAACAAATTAATCTTTTTAGTGGTAAAGATTTTACAATTACAAAAGAAATTTCTCGGAAAGACATCGTAAAGTTTGTTACCAAATGTTGTCAACCTTTTATAATAGCTGAACAAGAAGGTTTTGTTGAATTTACTAGTACTATTCAACCTGGTTTTCACAATATTTCTAGGCACACACTTAATAAATATTGTTTTGATATTTACAAAGAATATAAAGAAACCCTAAAATCGTATCTTTCAAATATTTCTTGTAGAGTTAGTTTGACAACTGATATTTGGACTAATTTAAAATATGAATCATATTTTGTTGTTACATGTCATTGGATTGACGAAACTTGGACAATGCAAAAAAGAATTTTAGCGCTAGATCATTTAGAATCGTCTCACAACGCATACAATATAGCTAGATATGTTTTAAATGTTGTTAAGATTTATGGCATACAAAATAAAATAATGTCGATAACGTTAGATAATGCGAGTGCCAATACTCTTGCAATTAAATATCTTAAAGATTCACTAAAACCAATTTTAGAAGGTAATTTGCTTCATGTTAGATGTGTGTGTCATATTATCAACTTATGTGTTAAATGTGCCTGCGATGAACAAATGTCCACTGTAATAGAAAAATTCAAATTATGTGGGAAATTATTACGTGAAAGAAGATATGGAAGTGACTGGAAAACACTATTCGAATCAACTGGAATTAAATTTAAAAAATTTCTTCTTCCTATTGAAACTAGATGGACCTCTTTATATCACTTGCTTCATACTTTATTACGTTTTCAAGATTTAGTTACTCCATATTATAATAATATTACAACACAATCTTTAATGCTAACTGACAATGATTGGAATATTTTGAGTAAATGTGTTTCTTTGTTAGAAATTTTTAAAGAAGCAACCGAAAAATTTTCTGGCATTAACTACCCTACTTCAACCATGTTTCTACCTTTGCTTTTCAATATGTTTTATAAATTTATTGAATATCGTGATAATTCTGTTATGCGTGATTTTGTTTCAAATATGGAAAACAAATTTTTAAAATATCGGGAAACTATCCCAATTATGCATGGTTTAGCAACATTACTTGATCCTACTCAAAATCAAGGAGGATTAGACGTGTTTTTTGAATATTATGCTAAATTTCTTGGGAAGAATGTTGACGATCAAAAGAAGTCAATCATGCATTCTCTCCAAGAATTGTTTGATTTGTATGCTAGTGAACAATATGATGAACCGAGTGCGCAGCCGGAGGAGATACCGACATATAAGAGCAAAAGTGGAGCACTGAACTTCTTTCAAAGTTTGAAACGAAAAAAGTTCAAAGGAAAATCGGTGACAACAACCAATTACAATGAGATCCAAATTTATCTAAGTCAATATATTGAGACTACGGATAATTTCGATGTTCTTGATTGGTAGAAAGTAAATTCTAAACTTTATCCAGTGTTATCTGCAATTGCAAGAGATGTCCTACCCATTCAAAGTTCAAGTGTTGCTTTCGAATCAGTATTTTCAGGATGTGGAAGGATCATTGGTGACCAAAGAACTAATTTAAAGCCAGAAACACTTCCATGCTCAAGTGCCTACAAGATTGGTTTGCAGCAGAAAAAAAGAATAGGACCTCTGGCGCGATCGACGAATTCCAAAGCTCAAGTTCCGACGAAGATCCAGAACATTCAAAATATATTTTAATAAATCGTGATGAATTTTAGATGTTCAATTGTAAAAATAAATGTTTAAGTTATTCTGTTAAATTTTTTTTATGTAATCACAATTATTTGCAATCAAAATACTAAATAAAAAATTGTCCATTAATATTACTAATTTTAATTATATAGTAAAATATAATAAATTAGAGTTCGGAACCGGTTTGACCCGAACCGGAACCGGTTTATTAGAAGCCGAACCGGTCTTGGTTTTGATTGGTTCCAAGTATTTCAACTTGGAACCGGAACCGGTTCGGAACCGTTTCGGACCCGTTCCGAACTCAACGGACCCATAACCGGTAAGAACCGGTCCGGTGAAACCGATAAGCATGCCTGATTGCAACGGTCAAATTCGCCTTGCTGGACTTTTCCCCGAGTGGTCAACTCTGGTCAATTGGCCAACTGGTTCAGTTCAGCTGGTCTGGTTCAGTTCAACTGGCTCAGTTCAGTTTCAGCTGGTCTGGTTCAGTTGGTCAGCTGCTAGTTCAGTTCAGTTGAGTTAGTCAGCAGCTGGTTCAGTCCAGTTGGTAAGCTGCTGGTTCAGTTGTTCAGCTGCTGGTTCAGTTCAGTTGAGTTGGTCAGCAGCTGGTTCATTTCAGTTCAGCTGGTCAGCAACTGGTTCAGTTCAGTTGGTCAGCTGCTGGTTCAGTTCAGTTTCTGCTGGTGTACTGAAATCAGCTAGCTGATTTCAATTTGTACAAAACCAGTAGCTTAATCGTCATTTATCAGCATCTTAAGCTTCGATTCAGACTTTGACTTTTGAAGATGATTTGTAGATCATCGTCTTATCTTTCCAACGCATACTGAATCGCTTCATTCCAATAATCGAGCTGAGAGATATGACCAACATACCGCAATTGTTCATACCCAACTGATTGTTGTTTTCGTGCAATCAGTTCGGCACTTCAGCGATCAGTTAAAGCTTGATAACATCCGATTTTGCCAAACTGACGTGAACTACAACTTGTTCCAAATGGAGTTTCTAATCAGTCATGTTGGCGGATTGTCATTTGAATCATATAGTTGGGACATATCATCAAAACACCGAAACTCCCCAGAAATTCAGTTTTGCTAAATTCAGTTTCAGTTTGCTTCTTGTGTTTGCAAATTCACGCATGAGTAAATATGTTAAAAATACAATAACAAGTTTTGTTAACATCAAAATCAAGATTGCGAACATGAAATGTTCCAACAATATTTTTCCCTTTCCCTTTATTTATAAAAATATCATTTTCTTCCAAAAGTCGTAAAATAGCATTTTTTAGAAAAAACGTACAGCCTTTGCATATATCATAAAAATATCACATTTTTATCATAAATATTTTCAAATATCATTTAGCATGTATTATGATTCTTTAGGACACTGTCAGACCTTTCGAACTACCTAGGACGTAAAATGACCATTTTACCCTTAGACTCCAAGCTTCCCGATTTTTATTTTTTCTTGACTCGAGCCTATCCCATAGAATCATATAATCTTATTTTTTACGTCTAATATTTTTCTTAGAAGTAAACCTGAGCCTTTCGATTTAACGACTTAATAGCTAAACCGTGAAGCGTTACAAACCCAAATAAATTCAAAACTTAATATTTTCTTCCTAAATTTTAAACATAAACTTTTCATCCCTAAACTATCCCCGTGAACCACAGTTCGAGCCCCATATCTTTCCCTAGCCCCTATTTGAACTATTCTCACCTCAGAACCCCTAGTGCATCCTAAACATTGAACCACCCTTGAGCCATCTTCGAGCCAGACCACGTCCAACCCTCCGGATCACGCTCTTGGACCATCCCCGACTAGCCTAGACCGACCCTGACCAGCCCTAAGCCCTGTGCGTGAATCTCCCCTCATTTCTTCCCAAGCCGCACACGTCCCTTTTCTTTCCTAGCCCTCGGTTCTTGCCCCTCTTCAAACCAAAGCCTCTTAACGCCTAGTCATCCCTGAGCCACTCTCTTGGGCTACCCTAGCCTAGCCTGAACCAAACCCTGCCCCTCTCCTTCCATCCTCCAACCGCTCCCGCCCTGATCATATCCTCTTAGGGCATGTGGTATTCCTCACTCTTCTCACCCTACGTCCAGCCAACAAGGACCACTCTAGCACGCTTGGTTTCAGCCTACACAGGACCTCGACCCAGCCCTGGAAGGCCCCTGGTGCGCTTCCCTCATGGCCGAACCACTTTGTCCCAAAACCCCATAGAATAACCTAGAAACCTTAGGTTCGACTTTCCCTTAGCCTTGCACGTTTCTTCGTGGAACGACTTTTTTTACGACTCATAAATGTCTCATATTGGCAATGTGTACTTAGGAATCATAAAGCGTCTCAAGCAAGCGTAAAAACGTAAAAACTTTGAAATATATTCATCCAATCGTCAAATAGTTTGATCAATATAATTTTAATGCTTCAAAATGTAAAACACACATATTATGGATTGAATGGTGCAAAAAGAAGGTTTAGAAGCATGTTTTTGCATTTAGAAAGCTCGAATATTCAATCGTTGGCGCGGGTTGCGAAGGGGGAGAACGAGAAACGACTTTGGCTTGTGAATTTTGAAAATTTGAGTGTGTGTGGTATTTGTGTTCCAGCAGCCCTAGGAGTCTTAGAACCCTAGTTTATGCTTTATGATTTTCGAAAATTGTATGTCAGAAGTTAAGGTTTTTAAGGTTTTAAGTTTGGGAAAATTAGGCCCATCAATCATATGTAATTAGGCCCATTAAGGCTCAATTAATTATAAAATAAAAGTTTCCTAAAATCCTTTTTAAAAATAATAACTTTCGGGTCCATTAAAGTCCTATGTTTGACTAAAACCGGCTTCCCAGATAAAATAAAGCTTGACTCGTGAAATAATTGAGACTGCAGCATTTTTAAAAAATTTAAATCCTATTTAGTCATGTTATCGAGCCATAAAATATTTAACGAAAAAATATTTTCATCTTGGTCGTTCTCGGTATCCTTTCCCTGGCTTAATATCGAATATCTGGACAAAATCCTTAATTTCATGATATTATAAAATTTAAACATTTAATCATATAAAATATATCAGTTAAGCATTAATAAAATAAATAATCAATTTAAATAATTTTCATGCATGTGGCTTATGTGTACTGATTTTCGGGCGTTAAAATATTGTTAATATCTTGAGTACTGACTTGAAGATGCTTCTGAACTCTCAACCTATATCATGGAGATTTTCAATGCTGAATTTTAATATCCGAAATAAGTTGATTTCCTTGACCTTTAAAGGATGACGCCTTAAGGTATTGTTGGTTTCTTAAATTTAAGGCCAAGAATCCTCCACCACAACCTATAATCCCCGGCCTTCTAAACTTTGATCTCCCAGAATATTCTTGGCTCCTTGGTTTTAGGTTGATGATCCTTGATTGTATTCTTGGTTCTTTGGACTTGTAAATATGGATCTTTTGCCACATACTGAATTCCCTTGGTCATAAACTGCATTCCTCCTCTCATAAAAATGATTTCATCTGTTTGAACTTTCTTTGTACCTATCATCCACCTAAAAAATCTTCTCTCTAGGAACCCAACATTTTTCATGGATTTTTTGAGAGAATTCTTCATTTCCCACTTTAAATATGAGTCTTTTACCTCAAATATCTTTTTTTTTTTTTTAAATCCAATACATTTTGTTCATATTCATCTTCCTCCATCTTTGTTTCTATTGTAATACTTTTTTTTTTCAACGATTAAACAATGTATCATTTTCTCTTTCTTCCTCCCGAGCTATCCAAATTACTCAGTTAATTCTTACAAACATATAACTCTTCATCCTTATTTATTTTTTATATGATCATCATCTGGATTTTGGATATCCTCTTCCAAGTTTGTGTGATTTGACATTGCATTGAAATAGTGGTGATGATCCCACCAGACGTGCCAATTTTCTTATCACGAAAATTTACGAGTGTGCCAAGCACGAAATCCTGTCAAATATGTTAAATCCGACTTCTACGATCAGACGATGTGGATCTCGATTCGATCATTACTTATAATTCCCTCGGTAAACCACCCAAAATTAGGAAACTGAATCAGATAATTGAAAGAAAACTTATGAACATTTTTATAACTAGAATTGAAAAAAATTGAAGGAATATAAGCTAAAACTTAAGGAACACCAGATGAAAATTGGAAATTTAAAAACTAAGATGAATTAAAATTGAAGAAATTATGCAAATGATTTTTGTTTAACTTGTTGATTGATGAGTTGTGCCCTTTTTTAATAATCTTTTTTTTTGTTCATTACTCTATGCAGTTTAACTGATCTTCCACGTTCATCTATTGTGGACACATGTCTCAACTTCCTCAATCGTTTGTCAACTTCCTCCTAAACTTCTTCATTGTGCATGAGGTCTAGCTTGTCAAACTAACTCAATCTCTAATGGGCTTTGGCTTTCTATGGCGCTTTGGCAGCCGATAGATTTTGGTAGCACATAGGCTTCGGCTTCGACAGTACATGGATTTTGGCACAATTTGAGTCCAACAAATCTAATTCGATCGCATACCGAACTCATCGATATTATCATATACAAAATTTTTACATCCAATCCACTCGAAAAATTTCACAAGCCGAACCCGAGAACAAAGATGCCCCTGAAAAAATAAATGATACTTTTTAGAAGCCATTGGTTTTAGAATCTTGATCAGGCCTGGTTCTGGTTCTGGTTCAAGTTTCGTTCGAAAATTGAATTTGCTTTCTTGACACGTGTCAAGCATACGTAAGCCCTTTGAATAAAATATTTTGAAATAATATTTTCCCTCTTTGTACTGTGCAAAACCCATCCGTTCGAATTTCAAAACCCAATGGAGCCATCAACGCAGTGACGCCCCACCTCTCTCCAAATTCATTTAATATTCGAAATCAATTATTCACATTGAATTCGGACATTGATTCACTCGTAAATGGTATGGTCTTGGTTCCCTACTGAGAAGCAGTGGCGCGAAGGTGAAACTGGAGCTGTAGCAGCAGTTCGGTTTCTGCGAAGAGCAGTGGTCGCCACGATGGGCTGTTTTTTTGGATGTTTTGGTGTTAAAGATTCTCAACCTCGATTCGTAGCTCCGCCTGTAAGATCTAAAAATCCCATGATTTTTTTTAAATTTAATTTAGTTCTTATGAATTTTAGTGTTTTCTCTGTTTGATTTTGACACCTGTAAGATCTAAAAATCCCATGATTTGTTTTTTTTTTAAATTTAATTGAGTTCTTATGAATTTTAGGGTTTTTTCTGTTTGATTTTGACGAATAAGTGCAAAATGTCTTTGTTCTGTTTGGAAACAGGAGCCTGTGGTGTCTCGAAATAAGACTTCTCTTTCATCCCTTTTGGTTTCTGATGGTAATTCGTTTTCGAAATTTTTAGTGATTGTATGGGTTTTTGTTTGGGGGAAGCGGTTAGTGAAGATCAAGTGGGTTTGGTGAATGGATTTAGTGATATGCTATTTGTAATTTGAATGTAGAAGACTATTCACTTGGAAAGGAAGAGGGAGGTCAGAATTCACAAAATGAGGAAGTTTATTTCAGGGAGCTCAAGGAACAGGTCTGTCTGTTTGATTCTTGAAAATCTTGAAAATTTCTTGTGAACTTTGAATTTTATTTAGCTTGTTAACAAATCTGATTCGATTAATCAGTAAGTATGTCTTCTCTGTGTACAACAAAGGGATCTTGTGTATGCTTGGTTTTTCTTGTTAATCTTTTGTGAGCATTTGCTCCAATCTATATCGTCAAAAGACTCACAGTTTATTTAATTCTACAAAGGTATGTGAATTCGTTTATTGGTTGGGTGATTAAAACTGATTTTCATCACTTTTTGGTGGTGCCTTATGTCCACTTGTTTGAGATTGTGATTATAATGAAAATTCACTGTGGTCTATGCATATAAATATGTGCAAAAAATGCTACCCAGATCTATTATCCTTGTTTATTCTTGAAATTCAGTCAAATGTTCTAATGTCATATATTTACAAATGCTAAGGTTCCATGATGTTATATTGCAGGCCAAGTTCCTCAAGGCTTGTGGAACTTTAGCTGAAACTCCCAATGAAATCCGAAAAGCCTCAGAGAGATGGGTGGATATATCTTCTCAAAATGGAGAACAAAAACCTTTGAATTTCAATTCATGGCTTCCCAACGCTTCCATTGAGAAATTTAATCTAGGGAAGCAACCTCTTGACTCTCCACAACCTGTCAAAATTTGTGAAGAAGGGATAGCAGGTTCTGTGGAGGATACTCCTACCAGGTACATCTTTCAACTTCTGCAGGTGGCTTTGAAAACCATTGAGAAGCTGATGTTTGAAATAAAATATTTTGCATTTGTGATGAGACACCACTACTAGCGACTTTCTTCTCGTTCCAAATTTTTACTGAGTGGAATTCCTGGTGAAATAGAGTTCAAGCTTTATATCAAGGAAAAACAAGTTGTGCCAGCAACTAGCTTCATCCTCTTACTTATGTGCTTCAGATCTCATTCCGCTAACCATGATAGATATGGTTCTTTATTTCTATCATTTTTAGATTTGACACTGCCAAAAGTCTACAAATTACACACTACTTTATTTGTTTTCTGCAGCTGCTTGACTGATGGGCTTACCCGAAGGAAATCTACCAGCAGTGATCTTCAGAATGTTCTTACACCCAAAGATGAAAAGCATAACGATTCTGAAGCTTCATCGGTTGCACCAGGGGCCTTAGCTCCAAGTGAACAGTTCCAAAACAAATCTGTTCGTTTTGATTGTGACTATGATAGGTCTCCATATTCTTCAAAAGGATCTACATATGAAAGTGCTAGTCAACACTCAAAAGGATCAGGGTCAGCTGGACATTTTAGTTTGTCCAAGCCATCAGTCAATCCAACACCACTGAAACTAACGGATGAAATGCAAACACCTGGCACTGTATTCCCTCAATATTTGGATAATTTGGCTCATGGAAAAACTTCCAGGGTCAGGTCTCAATTTGTGTACCCTGTACCGAAACCAGTTGATAGTCTCCACCAGTTGGAGGAATATAATTCAGATTCCAATGACCTGATTGGATCTCATAACCTAAATGATGAAGCAACCCCGATGTCAGTTTCAATGTTAGACATCACAATGAAGGACGTTTCAGTTCAAAAAGAGATGAATGATAACGCAGGCTTGGGTTCTTGGTCCAAACCACCCTCATCCAAGCAAGATGACAACAAGAAACTATCTGGTTCATCATCAGGTGAAAATGTTATTTGTCGTAAAGTTTCCGGCGATAGACCTA
The DNA here is from genome assembly GCF_012295235.1 of Primulina huaijiensis. NCBI lineage: Eukaryota > Viridiplantae > Streptophyta > Magnoliopsida > Lamiales > Gesneriaceae > Primulina > Primulina huaijiensis. The sequence continues at coordinate 19,448,668 of NC_133323.1, forward strand.
TTCTTGGTATGGTGGCTGCCCATTGGAATGATGATGAAAATTCTCGTATTTCACCTAAATGGTGGGATGGGAATGGGATTCCAAATTCAACTAACAAATACAAAGAGGCTAGTTCTACCATCATAATCACCTTTTGTTTTCTGCTTTTATTTCCTTTTTTCCCCTCTTTTTAACAAATAGGTTTATGCTTTTTGTTGCATATGCTGAAACCGTTGACTGTTAATCTGAGTAGGATCAAAAGGTTAGTTGGCATGCAACACCATTTGAAGAGAGACTGGAAAAGGCATTATCTGAAGAAACATTTATATCTAAAAGGTATACCATGTTTCTGGTCCATTGACTGTTAGGTTTCTTATAACGGAAGTTGTGGTTAAAATTTTGCTTATAGAGGTTTCTGGAATAGTCTACATCTTTTAATTTGTGCTCCTGTCTGGTTTGTGAGTCAATGGATGTTTTGAATGAAATTGCTGCCTTCTGAGTTTGTGAATCAATGGATGATTAGAGTGAAATTGCTGCCTTCTGAGTAAGTGTAAGATCATTAGTTTTAGTTTACTCCACAGTAAAGCTAGGTTCTTTTGCATGATTAGATTCTTGAATCGAGTAATTATCTAAACTGGACTATAATGCCATGTTTTCTTTTATTCAGTTCCATATAATCATGTACCTAAANTTAGTTTTAAAAAGTAAAAATTATAGAGATAGATGTAATATTTCATTAATCATAATATCTTAAGTACAAAATATTATTTAGGGATAGATGTAATATTTTGAGCAGAATATTTTGAGCAGAAATATAATTAAAGAGACGGACAAATGTATAGAGATAGATGTAAAAATTATAGAGATAGATGTAATATTATAGTGATAGATGTAATATTTTGAGCATAAACAGAATGAAAGAGACGGACAAATGTATGGAGATAGATGTAAATATTGTAGAGATATATGTAATATTATAGAGATAAATGTAATATTTTGAGCAGAAATAGAATGAAAGAGACTGACAAATGTATTTAGGGATTTAAATGCCCAACCCAATTTATTTTAAATTATTTTTCTTTTAGTCCTTAGAAATTTTATTTTTTTTAATTAACCCCTAAAACTTTTTAATATTTGCAATTTTGGCCAAACGTATTCGAAAAACGTATCTACGCCGTATCCATGACGTGTCCTCGCCGTGTCCAAAACGTATCCGGCTGGTCAAACCTAAACAAAGTCAACGACACGGATTTTGAGGTATCCGACACGCGTATCCATGTGTCGTATCCGTATCCGATATTTCAAAAATTTTTTTTTTAAGGTATCCATGCTACATAGATACACACATACATGCATACATATATCTAACAGTAAACTATTCTACTAATTTTCCAATGCTTTATTTTGCAGGAAGCCCATCAGTGGGACATCAGCACCTGATTTTAACGATACTGAAGAATCTGATACTGCTCTGTCACATTTGCAATCTTCAACCCATTTGAGTTCGGTTGTTTCATTCTGATCATGGTTTAAACCTTGTTTTGCCTTTTCCTTTGTGTGATCTCAATATGTTTCTTGATCATGATTCGTGAATTATTGCATGATATGTGTCGAAACAAATTCTTTAAACACATCTGAGTTTGGAGTGCCAGGTAGCATTCAGGTATAAAATTTGTGATGAATGTATAGAAACAAAAGTGGCTTCCCAGCTTGATGCTCTTTTGATATTGTTTACTGTTTGATGGAGTTTTTCCAGCTCAAAAATTTCCCATATATGCTCATGCATTATCTGTTAAATAAAATTTGATTGAATGTTGTATTCTAGAAAAACGACACTGATATTCCTCCTTGATTTAATTTAGAGATGTTCTGAGGAGATCATCTCCAAATGGTTGTCCTGGAAACTAGAAAGAGGAAGCCATAGTTGAGTTATATCTTCTTGTTTTTTTCTGAAATCTTGATACAATTTTTTAAGCCTATTTCTTATATGGCTGTCATGTTCTTACATCATCACATTGTTGTCTTCCCAGTCTTACCATTCATGTTGTAACTATCATCATCATCATCCATTATGTAGTCGACGTAGTTACCAGAAATCAATTGCCGTCTTGATGGTTCTGCCTTTTGAACGAGATAAAAATGCAAGGAAACAAATCATACATGGGATTTGTCATTTCTTTCTAATCTACACCAATAGATGAGTAGCCATGTCGTGGAAATAGGTCAAGAATGTTAGTTGATTAAATAGAAATTATGGCGAGTAAACATCAGAGAAGAAATTGTATGCAAATCAAGGGTAGATTTACGCTTTGAACCAATGTTTATGTTCGAGCTCGACTTAATTGGTCAGGCTCGACTTAATTGGTCAGGACCAAAATTGGTCACATGGTTTAATCCATAGTTTGTTCATCCTCTTCAAATTTCATGCACTAATTATGTCTAGTAATTTCCATATTGGCATTGTAATTACCATTGGTGGGTAATAAATATTGGTTAATGGGGAATGGATAGTCCAAGTCTTTAGAATTTGTTTAGATGAAAAGATTTAAATTTATAAGCGGATTTTAACTCATATATTTCAAGTGAGTAGGTCGAAGAATGAATTTAAAATTCAAGCATGAAAAAGTATCTACACAACACAAGTTATAATGTTTAGTTGCATAATCAATTTGTTGGAGTATTATTTGTGTTTAAGTGTATGCCGATAAAGAGAAGTTCATTGAATTCTTAAAACTTGAGAGAACGAATTTGTTTAAAGAAAAGAGTGTTTTCACAAACCATAGTTTGTTGTTACAACTTGACATCATTTATAAAAATTGGGTTTTACATATTATGAAATCGAGATTTGATTTTGATAATTATTGAAACGATTTAGGCTTTGTCCCTGAAATGTAATTTATCTTTATGGTAAAGAAATTTATAACTCAACCACTATTTTCGTTAGATATTGATGCTCATTTTTTCGAGTTTTTTCTGTGTTCACTAGGAGAAATTTTCTCATATGACGTGACAAAATAAAAATAATTGAATAATTAAAAAATGAGTGAATCTCTAATTGCAATATGTGAAATCCACATAATCCAATAATTTTTAAAGTAGGAAAAGAAATTCCCAACCGCTTGGACGAATCTGTCTCTGCAGTTGAGCACCTCTATTATTGCATGTTGCTACTATGCTAGCGCTCATCATTTGTTGCATGTTGCAACCAGTTGGGGTTGGGTTTTGACATTTTTTTTTATCTTAATTTAAATTGAACTTTTAACATTTTTGTTGGATCAATTATGGTTTTGATGTTAAAGAAATCTTAAGACAAACTTGAACTATGCCAAAATGAATCAACTAACCGAATTGAAGTCATCAAGTTCACAAACTAAATTGAATTAACCAAATTGGACTAAATTAAGATTAAACTGACGCAGCTGAAATCCAAGCAAACCACCAAATGTACAATTGTCACAGAATGTTGAATTGGATAAAAGACAAGCTAACAAACACTTTTATCTAGAATAGATCATTTTTGAAACTCGAGATCGTTAAATTCATTATAAATATAGAGAAGTTCAGTTTATAAAAGCATTATAGCTTCTACACAATTATGCTAAACTCAGTCAGTCGAGCACACTTTGCAAATAATTGACTGATCATTGAGAATCATTAAGCGCTAGGATATTGCGTTTGACAACCGTTTGTATAATGTGATTCATTCAATTGAGGTGTACTAGGAGTTTCAGCTTTAACAGTGTTTTAAGTACGAACTGAATTGGTTTTTTTTTCCAATTGCTTATAAGAATTAAAACATTCTAGTGTGAGCCTTCTCAAAAAGAAGAAAATGTGACGTAGAGCTTGAGTTCTTCGAACATCCATAAACAAACTTGCGTACATTTTACTTTTAGTTTACCATTCAGTTTACATAGCAAAGACATTATTTAAATTGTTCTAATCTATCGATTTGGTTTCTTTCCGCACATATTTTTGTTAGCCAACTGACATTGATAACGAGAATAACAAGTACAGTTTCTGTAACGTCCAAAAGTCAACCCGCGTAAACCACATTCATGCAAATGTGCTAAATTTCTCAATTGTTTTATTTAATTCATTCTAAATGCTTCCTTGATGTATATTAAATGATTGAAGGTCTAATTGCATGATTAAATAATTAGATTGTATGATTTCATGAGAACTGAAGATTTTATCCGAATATTCGATAATAGGCTGGGGAAAGGAGAGCGGAGACGACCAAGATAAAATATTTTTTTTCATTAAATTAAATATTTTCAAGGCTTATTAATATGATTAAATATGATTAAAATTTTCTAAAAATAGTAGAGTCCAAATTATTTTACGGGACGAGCACGATTTTATTCGGGAAGCCGGTTTTGGGCAAACGAGGTACTTTTAAAGGATCATACTATTTTTGAAAACTAATTTTCATAAAATATTATTTTTCAATTAAATAGGTGTTATTGGGCCGCACAATTGTTCTTAAACTCAAAGGCCCAAAACCCAAACCCATTAACATGCAAATTTTAAATCTATAAAATAGAAACCTAAGGTCTTCATTAAGCTCATTCAGCCAAAAACACACACACACACACAACACACTCCATATTTTCGAAATATTTGAGGAGGAAAAACAAGGAGTCTTCGTCGCCCGTTCGTCTCCCTTCGCAACCCACGCCGACGACCGCATATTCGAGCGTTCTAAAACGCAAAGGCACGCTTCTAAACTTCTTTGACACACCATTAAAATCATATTATGCTTGTTTTAATTATTTTCGCATGAAAAATATTGAAGCATTAACCGTTTGACGATAGAACAAATATTTTCAAAGTTTTGATGATTTTATGCTTGTTTGGAAAACGTTATGATTCCTAAGGACATGTTGCCAATAGGGGGTGTCTAAGGGACGGGAAAAGAGTCGTTAAGGGTCAACACGAGGGCTGGAGTCGAGCTTGGCTAAGAAGAAACGAGCCTAGGGTTTTCAATGGCTTCTCGTGGGAGAAAGGCTACGGCTAGGTGGCTTGGCTGCGTGTGGCTTGGCGAAGCTAGGGCAGGGGCTATGCTGGATGTGGTATGAGGTTAGGAAGAGTCCTAGCCATGGTTAGCAGCTAGGGAAGAGTCTACAAGGGGTAGGACTTTTCCCCATGCACGTGTAGGTGCGATTTCTGAGGGAAGAGCTCGCGGCCCGGCTAGGGCTAGCTAGGCTGCTCCAGCAGGGTCTAGAGGATGGTCCAAGGATGGTTAAGTGCGAGTGGGGTCGTTGGTTGGAGGATTAGGAGAGTCCTTGCATGGCTAGAACTCTAGGAAGTGTGCGGCTAGGGTCCATGCGCAAGGATGGGCTTCACGTGTGGGCTGGGGCTGGTGCTGGTGCGTTGGTCCAGGTGGAGTCCAGGAGGGTTAAGATCAGGTTTGGTCAAGGGCGGCTCGGTCATGGCTCGAGGGAATGGGGCCGTGGCTTGGTGTAGGGCTTAGGGTTTATATTGGTAGGGGCTCGAACCGTGGGTCCAGGGGGGTGGCCCATGGCTCATGGTGGTTTTTTAGGAAGGAAAAGTTCATGTTTAAAGTTTGGAAAGAAAATATTAAGTTTTGAATTAATTTGGAAATTAAACGCTTCACGGTTTAGTAATTAAGGAATTAAATCAAAAAACACGAGTTTACGTTAAACAAAAATATTTGAAGTCAAATTTAAGTTTAAATAATTATTTGGGATATTTTCGAGTCAACAAAAGAGAGAAAACGTCAAAATTGAGAATTTTTGAGTTCAAGGGCAAAACGGTCATTTTTCACATGGGAAGTACAAAAGAGGTTAGCAGTGACCCGAAAAATCATAAAGCATGCTAAATGATATTTTAAAACGTTTATGATGAAAATATGAGATTTTATGATTTAAGAAAAAGCTGTGCAATTTTTACTATTAAAATGCTTTTTTTTTGAATGTGGAAATGACACGATATTTTATGATTAAAAAGAAAAAAGAAAAAAGAAAAATATTTTGAAGGATGTGAATTGACTATGACAAAAAGGATATGATATATTATTATTGGAAATATCGTGAGGGAGAAGGTCCTAGATGGAGCCCGTTTACGGGAGAAGGCCCAAAGGGAGCCCAATGATAGGGGTGAGCAATATTTCGGTTAAACCGAATTAACCGACCGAACCGAGCCAATTCAGAAATTCGGTTCGGTTATTTCGGAAATTCGGTTTTTAAGTTTAAAAAATATCGGTTAATTCGGTTCGGTTACGGTTTTCAAAATTTTGAAATCGGTTAACCGAATTAACCGATTTATTAAATAATATTATTTAATAAATTTTTATTATTTATCAATATATATATATATATATATATTTAAATTTTTAATTTTAAAATTTAATTTGTTATTCTTATTCCCCTTTCACGAATCACAATCAGATTCCCCTAATTCAAATCATACTTCATCCGCCGCCCACCCTTGCTTCATCCGCCGCCCACCCTTGATTTGTTATTCTCCACTCTTACTTCATCCGCCGCGGCGCCGCCCACCCATCTCTCAGCGCCGGTCATTCTCTATTCTTCAGTCTTCACTGGTAAGTTTTTAAATACTGGAAATGTGTTTTGTGTGTGTGTGGGTGATAACATAATTGAGGAAGGAAGGCTGCTGAACTGTACTGTATCCATTCTTTTTTGCTAATGTGTATATATAATAATATAAAGAAGACCCCATAAGTGGGCTACAACATCTGCAACCATTTACTCATTTGACTAATCAGATTTTTGTTTAATTTCAGATGTTCAAGATTTGTGCAAGAGAAACTTGATATTTTGATGCATTCAGTGCACTGTTTCCTGGCCAATTTTGTGCTGAATCTCCTTCATGGAACTAGATTTTTTTATATATTTTTTGTGGTCATGTTATGTTATTTTATAAAAAACATGTATTAATTGTGTTCAAACAAAACTTATACATTTGTGATGCGTGTGATTTCATGTTTTTATGCATTTGTGTCTACGCTAGTGTTCAAAAAAAAAAATACATATATAATTACAATTAAATCACAAATTTTTTTAAAAACTAATCGGTTAATTCAGTCACCGACCGAATTAACCGATTTTAATTCGGTTCGGTTTTCATCGGTTATGAAAATTAATTCGGTCGGTTCGGTTATGGCTAAATATTTCGGTTCGGTTCGGTTATTGCTAATTCGGTTCAGTCGGTAACCGAATTAACCGAATACTCACCCCTACCCAATGATCGTATTTCCATTTTAAGTCGGTGCCTAGTGCCCGTCCCCATGCGCAATGGTGAGCTAAGACTGATCAGTCGACCACATGTTACAGCTAGTCACTTTCAAGGATCAAACTTCTCCCAAAACGATAAATGATGGAAAGCTTTATGATTTGACGATTAATGTAAAATCCCTAAATCGTCATTTAACGAAAATGCAACTTCATCTTTTAACATTATCAAAATTGACTTCAAAATAAAAGCATAAAAATCTCTTATTAAATCATTAACAAATTCTTTAAAACTTTAACTATCATGCTAATGCGGAAATTAATGTCTCTCGGGAGTGTACTGCCAGACTCGATACACTCAAGCGTCAGCGCCTCCTTCAATATCATCATCACCCACAACATTCAAACCTAGTGAGTTTAATGACTCAGGAGTTCTAAACATGAGTAGCAAATAATATATATACTAGCACATGCATTAAAAATCATAATTTTATTCAAAATAGGCTTGCAATCATAAATAAATCATAAATCGTCAAATTGTAAAGCTGTCTATCATTTATCATTTTGGATGAAGTTTGATCATTGAAAGTGACTAGCCTTTATACTCTGGTCGACTGATCAGTCTTAGCTCACCATTGCGCATGAAGATGGGCACAAGACACCGACGTAAAATGGAAATATGATCGTTGGGCTCCCTTTGGGCCTTCTCCCTCACGATATTCCCAAAAAATATATATCATATCCTTTATGTCATAGTCAATTAACATCTTTCAAAATATTTTTCTTTTTCTTTTTAATCATAAAACATCGTGTCCATTCCCATTTGAAAAATAACATTTTAACAGTAAAAATTGCACACAACTTTACCATACATCATAAAATCTCATATTTTCATCATAAACATTTTAAAATATCATTTAGCATGCGTTATGATCCCTCGGGACGCTGCCAACCCTTTCCGTATTACCCAGATGTAAAATGACCGTTTTACCCTTAGACTTAAAATTTCTCGATTTTGATTTTTTCTTACTTTTATTGACTTGAGCCTATCCCAAATATTTATTTAAGCTTAAATTTGACTTCTAATATTTTTATTTAACGTAAACTCGAGCTTTTTGATTTAATTAACCCCTGATTTCCTCGAGCCATGGCCGAGCCACCTTGGCCCAGCCCCTGACCAGACCCCCTAGGGACCTTACTGACCACGCCTAGCCTATCTGACCATCCCCTAGCCCATGCAACAGCCCTTTGCGAACATGAACAAGAGCCACGGCCGCCTCCTCGCTTAATTAGGATCCTATCTAGACTAGGACTCTTCCATCTACTAAACCACCGACCTTTTCGCACCCTATCCATCCTTGGACCATGTTCCAACCCCTGCTCGCCAGCCTAAGCCAGCGTCGAACCGCCTGCGAGCGCGTGAAGCCAGCCCTGCGCACGCATGGGAGGAGTCGTTGCCCTATTGGACTCTTCCTCAACTGTTGTCAATGAGTCCTAGTCATGGTAGGACTCTTCCTAACATTAAGCCACGTCCAGGACGACCCCTGCCCAATCCCAGGTCGAGCCGCACACCCTCCTTCCCCTAGCCAAACCCTTACATGCCAAAATTCCATTAAAACCCTAGGACTCTACTCCTCACCATGCACGGCCCCTTCTTGTTCGAGTGTAGCCCTCGTGCTGTCCCTTAAACGATACTTTTCCTAGCCCTTTAACATTTTATATTGGCAGCATCACCGTTGGGAATCATAAAACGACTTATACACGTATAAAAACATCAAAACTTTGAAAATATTCGTCAATACGTTAAGCGACTTTTACTCAATTATTTTTCATGCTAAAATAAACAAAACATGCATAATATGGTTTGAATGATACGTCAAACAAGTTTAGAAACGTGCTTTGGCGTTTTAGAATGCTCGAATATACAATAGTTGGCGTGGGGCGTGAAGAAGGACGAATGAACGACGACGAATCCTTGTTTCTTCTTCTCCAAATTTTTGAAATATGGTGTGTGTTGTGTGTGTGTGATTTCGGCTGAATGGCCTCAAAAAGACCTAGGATTTTTATTTTATAGATTTTAATTTTCATGTTAATGGGCTTAGATTTTGGGTTTTTGAGTTTAGGAGCAATTGAGCCTACTAATATTAGGTAAATTAGGCCCAATAACACCTATTCAATTGAAAAATAAAATTTTATAAAAATTAGTTTTAAAAATAATAATTTTGGTCTTTTGAAAGTCCCTCGTTTGACGAAAATCGGCTTCCCGAATAAAATCGTGCTCGTCTCGTAAAATAATTTGGACTCCACTGTTTTTAGAAAAAATTAATCATATTTGATCATTTTAATAACCCTTGAAATTATTTATTGAAAAAAATATTTTTATCTTTGTCGTCACATGTCTCTTTTCCCCAGCTTATTATCGAATATTCGGATAAAATCCTTCAATTTCATGAAATCATGCACTTTAAACATTTAAGCATGTAAAATATATCATTTAAGCATTTAAAATCAATAAAATAAAATAAAATATGCAATTTAAATCATTTGCATGCATGCGGTTTACGTGCACTGATTTTTCGGACGTTACAACCCGTCACAAATGCTTTAAGTGCTCTGAAACTGGAGCCAACTACTTCAGCGGAGAATACCGTTGAACAGCTAAGCAATGACCTAATGTCATTGTTTGTCAGAAATTTCGGAAGGTTCATGAAGAGGAACTAAGGATCATTCCAAAAGCACTATCATAATAATGAATCTAAGGACGAACTCAATGCTTGTTACAACTGTGGCAAAACTGGTCATTCATAGCTGACTGTTCGAAGCAGAAGAATGATAGCAGAATATCATTTGAAAAGGGAAATAAACCCTTCGAGCACATAAAAAAATCTAAGTATGACAAGAAATCATTCAGAAAGAAGAACGATGCCTTAGTGGTGAAGAAAACAAGTGAAAATGGGTAGAAACCGATAGTGCTGCATCAGAATCTGAGAGCTCGAGTAGTTCTAGTGATGAAGAAGAGGTGAAATGCCTCATGGTCAATGATGCTAAATTGGAATCCAACTATGAGCAGGTATCTGATTTCAGTTCAATTGATTTTATACATGAAGAACTTATTTCAATCCTACATGACATTATAAATGAGTACCGTAAGCTTGCTCTCTCCTTTGAGGAAGCTAAGAGGAAACTAAATTAAAGCAAACTAATCAAAAAGACGATAATACTGAAACTAGTTGTTCAAAATCAGTGATAAGTCGAATCTTAAAAAGGAAATTGTTGAGCTGACATCGGAAAAAGATGAGAACCAGTCTGTGATTCAGCAGTTAAAGTCTGAAAACTCGAAACTAATTGATCTATCCAGGTCTGAAACAAGTCATTAGTTACACTGACTGAGATACAAGGTTAACAAAAATCGGTTGGAGATAAAACTGGTTTAGGCTTTAATGGCCAGAGTAAACCCTCATCAGGCGGTACAAATCCAGAACTAAACATGTGTAAAGGGAAATACATTGACTTTGTTAAATCAGTTATAACACATGAACAACCTGAGCTATGTAAGCCAATTGATAAACCGATAAAAAAGACGAACATACATGGGATTGGATATAGCCCAAAGATTTCAACGGAGATGCGTAACTGTTTCACCTGAACGGTCCAGTTATAGCAAGCATAACTATGTGAATGGCTATTACAATCATTACTATAACTGTAAGCAAGTTCAGAAAAGATATCGGATGAACAATAAGGCTAACAGAGCTTAAACACATATTTTATCAACTGCATACAACACAACTCACACACAAAAGATAGGTAAATCAATTTGGAACACAACGACTGAAAAGTCAGTTCAACTGATCCAAGTCCGGGTTCCTAAAGGCTAATTAGTTCAAGACCCAAATAGATTTGGGTACCAAATTTATTCATTATTTGTGGTTGTAGGTAAGTTGACAAAAGTTTCAGTCTTGTACTTAGACAGTGGATACTCAAGACACATGACTCGAAACGCAGATTTAATATCACAACTGATCAAGTATTCAGGTCCCAAATTCAGTTTTGGAGACACTTCACCAGGTAGGACTGTGGGTAAGGGTAAACTTATCCATGGTAACATTATTATTGATGATATTCTACTTGTTGACAACTTGAAATACAATTTGATTAGTATCAGTAAGTTATGAGTCATAATTATTCAGTTGAGTTTAATAAACATGCTTGCATTGTTAAAAACACAACTGGTGACATCATTTTGATAGGAAATAGATGTGGCAATACATATAATGTTAGTTAGAGTAATCAACCCAATGAACGAGTTTGTTTTGTAGCTTCAAATGAATCTAATAACTGGTTATGGCGTAAGAGGTTGAACCACTTGAACTTCAAAACCATTGTACATCTAAGTAACCACGATCTGATAACTGGTCCGCAAAAAAATGAGTTTTCAAAAGACAAAATAGGTTCATGTTGTTTGTTCGAGAAGAAAGTTAGATCTTCGTTTAAAAACAAAAGAAGCAAATTTTCAGCCCGATGCTTAAAACATTTCAAAAGACTTTTAAATGAGAGGTCAGTTGGGATTGACAGAATAAGATCCGATTGCGGAACTGAATTTGTCAATCATACACTATCTCAGTTTCTTGAAAATTTGGGAATCGGACATTAGTTCTCAACTGCAAGAACACCACGGCAGAGTGGTGTAGCTGAACATAGAAATCGTACTCTTAAGGAGGCAGCTAGAACTATGTGTTGATTCCGGGATTTCTCAAAGATTTTGGGCAGAAGTAGTTAACACAACGTGTTACACTCAGAACAGATCAATTATTAATGAGAATCATTCGAAAACACCTTATGAAATCTGGCATGGAAATAAAAGTATGATTTCATACTTTAAAATATTTGGGTGTAAATGCTTCATTCATAATAACGGTAAAAACCACCTAACTGCTTTTGATGTTCTGATGAGGGTATATTTCTTGGTTATTCTTCATATATTAAAGCTTATGGAATATTTAATAAGCGTACATTTAATATTGAAGAATCAATACATGTTGTTTTTGATGAAACTGTACTAACTGATAAGCCAACTGATCCAGTTGAACTAACCAATTTCTTAACATATATCATTTTGAAGGATGACAGTGAAGATAAATTCATGTTGTTAGAAACTTCCTTCAAACACAAAAATCCGAAGTGGTAGATCAACCAGTTGGACAAGACGCAGTTCCTGATGATCAATTTGTGGAACGACAAGATAATATTCAAACCCAGATTGAAGTCATTCTAATTGGAGCAGAAAAAACTGGTCAATTGCAAACTGAACCAGTTACACTGATCATTTTGACAAATTTAAACTTTAGATGGAGCAAAAATCATCCACATGATTTGGTAATAGATGACTCATTTGATCCAGTAAAAACTAGAAAACAAATGTCCAATTTATTTGTACACTGCTTTTGGATGATTTGGTAATAGGTAACTCATTTGATCTGGTAAAAACTAGAAAACAAATGTCCAATTTATTTGTACACTTTGCTTATATTTCTCAAATAGAAACAAAGAAAACTATTGAAGTTCTAACTGATCCCAGTTGGGAAAATGCTATGTAAGAAGAGTTAAATCAGTTTACTCATAACAATGTTTGGACCTTAGTTCCAAGACTACTTTCAAAATCTATTATAGATACAAAATAGGTGTACAAGAACAAACTGAACAAAAATTGTTCAGTTGTGTGCAACAAAGCGAGGCTAGTTGCACAATGCTATAGGCAAGAAGAAGGAATTGATTACGATGAAATGTGTGTTCCAGTTGATCGACTGAATGCAATCAGAATATTTCTTGCCTACAAATCCTTCAAGAACTTCAAAGTCTATCAAATGGATTTGAAGAGTGTATTCCTCAATGGTCAGTTACAAGAAGAAGTTTACGTAGAACAACCACCAGGTTTCGTAAATCATATATTTCCTGACCATGTTTATCATCTTAACGAAGCTTTATATGATCTCAAACAATCTCCGAGAGCTTGGTATGAGACCTTATCAAAATTTCTATTTTAACATAACTTCATTGTAGAAACAGTTGATAAGACACTGTTCAAATTCAAGAAGAAAGATCATACCCTATTTGTTCAAATTTATGTTGATATTATTTTTGAGTCAACTAGAGCCTTAGCAGTGGAGCTGGATCATAGGGACATTGAGAACGACAGAAAGGGAAAGAGGCCTTACCATGAGCATGGCTCATTAGCCTCAACACCAAAATAAGAGGCCATTTCAAGGACAATTCAATGGCAAGGGACTGAAAGGCCAGAATAAGGCTGCTCAGAAGCCCAATGACTATCTGATGTGCCTGAAGTGCAATTGCCAGCACGAAAGAGCCTGCTTAAGGGGGACATGCAAATGATATAAGTGTGGATCTCCAGGTCATATACTTAAAGATTGCCCACAGTGGAAGCAGCTGACTCAAGAGCGATCTTTGCTATGCATGCCGAGGAGGCAAACCCAAACACTACTCTCCTTACAGGCATTATAATTAATTCAGCACAATATAGTTTATTAGAATTTGGGATGCATGGTTCGAAATTTTTGGATAGTAGCAGGCTGATTTCAAATTTTAAAAAAAAATTATGGATAGTTTTTGAAACTTTTAAACAATTTTGCAATCTTGATTTTGATGTTAACAAAACTTGTTATTTTGTTACTAATGATTTACCTTAGTGTGCAGAAGCTAGGATCAGTTAAGTGTTGTCTAAATTGCAAACTGAAGACCCAACTGATCGCATAAACTGAATCAGACAAACTGATATGTCAAATCAGCAGTTCAACTGATTGTCCAGCTGATAGATGGTTCAGCAGGAGAACCTCAGAAACCTGGCTAGCCGAAGGAGTGTTCAACTGATAAAGAGCCAAGCTGATCAGTTCAACACAAGAGCGAAATCAGTTCAATTGACGAGTCAACTGATTTCAGCCCAACTGAAGATCTTTTCAACTAACTAGTTCGGAGCATCAGTTAGAATCTTTCAGTTGAAAAACAAGACAAACTCATTCAAGTGGATTCAAGTTATGCACAAAGGTATAAAGCAATTGTCCAGTCAAAGGACAATAATGAACGTTGCATCAGAGCATTAAAGAAAAACGTTCTAGAAAGGCAGTCGAAAAGTCGAGACACAAAGTCCAAAAAACAAATTCAAGATGCAACAGATACAATAATTGAGTCTCATTGTACGATCAGTTTCCTGCCTATATAAAGAGAAGATCAGTGGAGACGAAAACATAGAACCAGAGAGAGTGTGGTAAAAAGAAAAGGTCACGCTTTATCAGCTTTCAAGAAGCATTCAGCCTAGATGGACACTTTATTGTATTATCAGCTTAGTTTAGAAGCTCAATTCTCTCATTGTGTGAGAACACTTTTTTGGTGTATTCATTGTTCAGTTCTCACACATGAACACACACCACCACTCAAATACAGTCTTGCATAAAGACGTTAAACTTGTATACGTAGTCTTTGACACATAGACGTTAAAGAAGTGTTGGTTGGAAGGTGTTGTCTTCAGTCTAGACTAGGAGTTCGGTTAGGCAGTAGTCTAAGTCTTAAGCTGGGTGGGTTTGTACAAGTAGTTGTACAAATCAAAGTCTTTTAGTGGATCCTATCCGAGGTGGTAGAAGGGGTGACGTAGGAGCAGTTGAAGTATCCGAAAATCCATAAACATATCTTGTGTACTTAACTGATTAACTGTTGTTTTCAAACTGACTTGATCAATTAGAGCATCCGTCAGTTCAGTTCTTACTATAACTGAACCGATATATGCGACAACTGATCACTTGCTTTTCAGTTATTCAGTTTACATAAGTTAAAATGTTTTCTAATATTAACATCTTTTTTCATGAAGGATTACTTCAAGTTTCTTCCGCTTGGTTTTAAACCAAACTCGATTTAATTCATCGGTGTTAACATTCTTAAAACACGAGCTATTGCAGCTAATTAGAGAATATCGTGTTCCAAGCATCTTCGAAGGTGCTAGCACAAACGATCATTCACTAGTGAATTTAGTATGTGCATGTGAGTCAGTCTAGTCCTTTTAAGAATTGTTGAGTTTAGTGTTATGTTAATATTATCTCAAGGATGATCTTTATAGCGGGAGTAGCCACGAATGCTCTGTTAAATTCCGGGGCTACTCATTCATTTATATCTGATAGTTTTGTGGGTTATTTGGGCATCAATCCACCAGGCTCGACGTAAATTATTCTATGATAGTCCTATCTGGGAAGAATTGTGAGCTTTTAGTATTGTCAAAGACATTGATCTCGAGCTACAGTGCTACACAGCCTATGCCGATCTTATTGTGCTGTCGATGCCATTGTCGAAGAATGGGATGTTAATCGACTTTCAGCGAAGGTCGGTATTGGTTAGACCACTGGGTCTGGAGAAATTTGTATTCGAGTCAGATGGATGTAGAAATATGTCTCGAATGATGTCATGTGTCCGGGCAAGGAATCATATGCATAAGGGATGTCAAACATTCTTAGCAAGCATTACTTTAGCTCCTGATACAATTAGTCAGTCCATATCAGACGTTCGAGTTCTCATAGACTTTCTTGACGTGTTTCTTGACGACGTTGCGGGTATTCCACTTGAGCGTGAGGTGGAGTTTTTTTTTTATTGATATTATGTCAGGTACCGTGCCAATCCCCAAGGTATCGTACACGTTAGCGCCTGGAGAAAGGAAAGAGCTCAAACAGAAGATACATGAGCTACTAGATAAGAAATTCATACGCCCTAGTTGTTCACCTTGGGGCACACCAGTGCTTTTTGTGAAGAAGAAGGACGGAAGCATGCGAAATTTTTTATTGATTACCGCGAGTTGAACAGAGTTATAGTGAAGAACAAGTACCCATTATCGAGGATCAAGGACTTACTCGATCAGTTACAAGGAGTGACTGTGTTCTCCAAAATAGATCTCCACTCTAGGTATCATTAGTTGAAGGTGAAAGACGCAGATGTGCATAAGATAGCTTTCAGAACTCGTTACGGGCATTACGAGTTTTTAGTAATGCCGTTTGGGTTGACAAATGCTCTAGCGATTTTCATGGATCTCACGAATCGAGTATTTCAGCCTTACTTGGATCAGTTTATCATTGTGTTCATAGATGACATCCTCATCTATTCGAAGAGTTAGGAGGAGCATAGCTATCATTTGCGTACAGCGTTGCAGGTATTGAAGAGTGAGTATTGCACGCAAAAACACACACACACCACACACATGCGAAAATTTTAGGGTTTTGGCTCCCTAGCAGCCACCACCACTTCTCCACTCCTACATCCATATTTTGATGAGATTTTCACGAGTTTTTGTCAAGGAAATTGTTTAGCAATCATTCCCCGTTCATCCTCCACGTTCCCTCGCGCCGGTGATCGTTTATTCGAGCGTTTATACACAAAGACATGTTCTAAAACTTGTTTTACGCATAAATCTTGTTATATAATGTTGTTTAATGATATTTATACATGAAAAACTTTTTTATACATGAAAGATTTGAATCAAATCATGAATTTGCATGCTAAAGTTTTTTAGCGCAAGATCCTTCATGTTTTCATGAGTTTTTGATGCGTAGGCTTCGTGTGGATCGTCCAGTCTGTTGCTGATGTGTATGGAGATGTATTACGATGTGTTTAGATGTTGTTTATCAATCCTTGAAGGGTTGGAAGTGGTCTGGTCGCGCAAAGAATAGGCGGAGCATAACAGCCACACCGATACGCGCGAGGGGGCTCTTCTTCGTGCTCGGTTTGTTGGGACATATTCGGGCTAGGCTAGGGCTCGTGGCTAGGATCTGGATATATTTTTGAGTAATCATAGTGGCATCATATATACAACTAAGAAAACACTTTTTCTTAAAGCACAACTCGTACTCTAACCAGATATTTCTTACACTATTAATTAATCAGATCACATATGATATCCACTCCTGTAGGTGAGCGGTGAATCCCCAACTATAGTGCATCAGTTCTTACGTATGTTGAAACTACACCCAACGTTGCCACCTGATGACCCTCGCGAAGTCAGTAAACGATTCAAAGTTCAGCATCAGTACGCAGAGCCTTTATATTGTTCTGAGTCAAAAAACTAATTATGTACAACCATAGCCGCAGACTTATCTACTTGATAAGTGATAACCATTTAGAAAAATCGAGTAAAGATTGTTCTATACAATCATCATATGATCACCTATATGTATGATTGGACATTTCCATTCCCAAACCATGAAACAAGACATTAATATCACAAAAGTTAGTCTCGAGTTCGAGCGACCTTTAACTTATTTTAGGTGGCTAAATCGACTATGAACTAATTTAGAATATACTGTACACGTCTTAATAAATTTCATGATCTGAGTTGTGAGATAGACCTCATGGTACTATTATATATTCAAGAACTTTATCTATACAGCTTATATGCGTATACAGATAAAGTAAATATTATAATTAAATAAAACCGTAAAATATTATTAAAATAAAAATTATTTTAACATAAATTCAATAAAAACTTAAACAACAAGTTGACTTGATAGGTAATACTACTCTAACATGTATTTTGAGTTGCCATTAATTTTATATATGGGTTATATGTAATTTCTTGGGTTATTTAGAAATAATGGCAAATAAAAAGTCAATTAAATCCTTGTTGAAACAAAATTTACAAAAATCCTTCTTTCACACGCTTTTCCTTCTTTTTTTAACTCATTCTTCCCCTCTTCCTGACTCCAGTTATTTGCGATCAGAAATCCCCGCTTCTACTCTTCGCCGTCAGCTCTCGCCATGCAGCACAGCAATTCTACTTCCACCGATCCTTACTACAACAACCAACAGCAGTACTACCCGGAAACCAATAACCCGAACCCGAGTCAGATCGATCCGATTCACCACCCGCCGCCTCCGTACGCGTCAGCGCCACCGTTCTCGACCAGCGGCTACAATCCTCTTCCGCCTTCCTCTGCGGACTACTCAGCCTCTTACAGCCACAGCTCCTCTTCATATCCTCAGTTTTCTCAAAATCCCGATCCTCTCCCCACCGCTCCATCGTATCAACAACTTCAGCCATCTTTATCGTTCCCCCAATTCGAAGCACATGGGACTTATCAACCTCCCTCCCAAGCTCAATCATCGGCGTATTATCCATCTTACGATCAGCCGCCGCCTCCAAATTATGCCTCAAACACTGACCATAGCCCCAGCCAGGCTTCGCCCAATTCAAATTATCCTTTTGTTCAACCCTCTTCGCAATACCCTCAGTTAAATTCCGCTCTTTATGAATCCTCGTATGAAAATACTACCAAACACGATGGTTATCTTGATGGGAATTTAGGAAGGAACAGGTCAGTTGTGGGATCAGAAATAGCGGATATCGGATACAGCACATATGGAAATGACGGTGACTACGGGAGTAACGAGGGAGTGTACGCTTACAAAGGGAGTAGAGAGCCTTATGGAGCTCGGGGCACAGCTCCAAAGTCATCTACTTGGTCTGGTTTTGATGATTTTGGAAGGCCCATAGGGCGTTCTTCTTCTTTGGGGAAGGAGCATCCTGCGGATTCTGGGTTGAAGGTTGTGAGAGCAGTGCCGAAGGCGGATGATCAGCAAGATGCTAAAAGTGGGGTTCAAAAGTTCAGGTTGAAGCTGTTGGCAGAAAGTGTTGGCCAGAGCACAACGGATGTTCTTTGCCAGGTTTGTGCAAAGAACTAAGTACTTTGTGAACGCGTTTAATTTTCACTGTAATACTAAATACGTCTAATTATTTCTGTATTGTATTGTTTCTTATTTAAAATTGTGTGTTTTCACGCATTGAAATAACCTAGATATATCTGGTAACAAATGACTCCATCGACAATCAATATGAATGGAAATCGGCTAACAGTTTAATGTCTTATATGGATGAGTGCTACCTTTTTATATTCTTAAAGTTTTGGGTTTTGCCTAGTTTATTTACATTTGTGTTTGATCACGACGGTGCTGTTTAGGACTTAACTTTTGGTGGTTTATTTATATGCTTAAGCAACTGTTTTGCGATTTGACGGGTTGATTATCATGGAGCCACTTTTATCAAGTTGTAAATTTAGAAGTTAAAAAATATCTGCACATGATTCACTAAATGCTCAACAAAATGGTTTGGATTCGTTAATGTCAAAAGTTTTTTGCAACTGAATTTATCACTTTATTTTCTTTTGCCTTGGTTATGAAATCTATCTAGTTCAAATTGTTGTCACCCCTCTTACCATGCGATAATTAAGTGAGTTAATTTGAAATGGAATGGCATGTCGTGCTAGGCGAGAGTTGTGAAGGTGTGATGTTGTTTGGCTCTTCATTTTCACATCAGAAATTGTGTCGGAAGCCAAATTTGTCAACCTTTTTCTAGCGAGAATATTTCTTGACATAAACATAATTTTTAAGATGTGTACATTTGTGCGTATGGAAAACAGGTAGTCTCCTGTGCTCCTCCATCTCATTGAAATGCAATTTCTTAGTGTGTAGATAGGCATTGTTATGAAAGGCGAGGCGCAGCCAGGCGCACTTGCATAACCCAGGCGCACGACATTAAACAAGCGCGCGCCTGAGGTGCGGCTCGGCCCAGGCGCGCTGCTGCAGAAAGGCGAGCGCCTGTGCGCTTTGGTTTTACACGATGCAATTCACAATTTATAACTCAAGCCCAATAAAATTTAAAGCCCAATAACAAACAAAAGCCCTTTTTAATGTTTAAAAAAGCCCTACAATCTGCATGTGCGTTCTTTTTCTTACCGTTCCTTGAAATTCTTTCTGGAGTAGCGCAGCGGCCTTTCTCTACATCTGAAACTCTCTGGTTCTGTTCGTCTCTCTCTTTTCTAGTGTTTTTCATCTTCTGTGCTAGTTTGCTTCTTCAAAAACTGTGAGTATTTAAGAGTTGGTGGTTTTGTGCCTTGTGGATTACAATCTAGGATTTATTGTATATGGATCAATGATCATCTGTCTGTGCTAGCCCTACAATCTGCATGGCTTTGCTTGATGTCTTACAGTTACTGTTGCTGTGGCCTGTGATTAGGAAAAGAATTCTTGTCTTATACTGTTGTTGCAGTTTACTTTTATTATTAGGATTTAGGATCAAGTATGTTATTATAATCTTGTTGCTTGATTATTATAATCTTGTTTTATTATTAGGATTTAGGATCAAGTCTTTTATTATAATCTTATTATTATAATGTTGTTGCAGTTTACTTTTCCTTAATATATTATAAGCCAAACACATTGCTTGATTTCAATATTGGTTTATTACTTTCATTGCTTCTCGCCTCTCGGGTGATTGGATTAATTAATATATTGCATCAATATATTTATACTTTGTGCTTTATATTTTATAACATCAAATGCGCTTTACTTCGATAAAGCGCAAGGCGCCTTGCGCCCCAAATAACTATGTAGATAGGTATGAATTGGTTTGTTGTATTATATTTTTAAGGCTGTGGTGGCTTTTCTACTTATTTTGATTATTTTCTCTATTTTCCTTGTTTTTGGTGGGAAAATCTTTAATGATATGCTACAATGTAAATGCAGAAAATGAAAAAAATCCAACAAAATTTTATGATTTATGATGTCACTTGGTTATATGCAATGGTAGAATCGAAGTTCCTCTTTTTTATCTGTATTCATGTGCAGCATCAATTAACGTTTTTAGCTTGAAATATTTTTATTTTGAGTGCTTTCAGATTGGCCTGGATGGAATCCGTATGCTGGACCCAAGTACCAATCGGATACTGCGAATATATCTTCTTGACTCGGTATCCAGATGCGAAGTATGTTTTGATTCGGTCTTTTCCTAATGGGGTAGAGTTAATTGGATTGGGAGGAATGTTTGGAGTTTATGAAGTTTACATGGAAAAGTTAAGTGCCTATAGTTTTATCAGCCACCAAAATAACCAACAATTCTCGATTTTATATGAATTGCAATATGGCGTGAAGCTGAAATTTCCAATCTTTAAAATTTACCGAATTTAAACACGGGTAAGTTCTATTTAAACATGTTATTCCCTTTATCTAGAAGATATTTATATGGAGTGTGTAAACTCTTTCTTTGGGTGAATGGGTAGGAATACTGGGAAGGATGATTATTATTCTGGTTAACCTAACAAATCATTCATCAGTTACTGCTTTAATGCGAAATTGGTTTTGCCTACGATTTATCTTCTTACCAAGATGCATTTCAGTTAAACCGCTGGTTTCTTCATATTTAGGCTTTGGATTCATCGACATTTGCCTTCTGGTCAAAAAGCTCCGTCGACATTGAACCGAGGCGTATCAGATTGCAGTCAAATAGTTATATCACCAACACAATTTTGGACACAGTTACTGCTGCCGTTGTACAGGTTTGTGATTGTTTATTTTGTTCAAATGATCATGCTGTTAAACATATGTAGAGAACTATGCAGTGTCTGAAGCATCGATGACTCGTCAATACCATCTTGTGTGGTTGTGGTTTTCGTTTGCATTTTTTTTCTGTCCCACTTGCCACCAGTGAACTGGAACATATGAAAATATTAAGCATGAATACGTTGAATGTATTAAAAAAGTTGTTGAACCAGTAAAATATTTTGTTACTCTTTGAAACTGCAGTTTAAGGAGATGAATGGAAGAAGCCAGCCTTCTGAATCTCCCAAGGTTGCTGTACAGTCAACTGAGAAAAAGAAAGGTTTTGGGGACTTGATGAATTTGATAAAGCCTGTCAATGAAGAAAAAGATCACTGGGTAAATTATTTCTTATTATTTAGTCTTATGAGCCACATAAATTTTTATACCTTTTTTGTTTTTCTATATTAACTATTTATATTGCATTTATTATTTATTAGATCTTCTCGAAACCTAGTTGTGTAGAAACAATGGAAAGAAGTCACATTTTTTGGTTAATCAGTACCGTCAACTGTCACGTGCGTGAGCAATAGATTGGTTCTCGAAAATCGTCAAGATGTCTCTTTATTCTTTTGTGTTTTACTCCTTGCCCATTGTTAATGGAAGTGTTGAGGCCCGATGAAGAGAACATCACGATTTTTGTAACAATTGATTGTACTGAAATTTAAGCTTGCTTTATCGATTGCATCTCAATGAATAGTTATACATGAGTGCGCCTAATCTTTATAAACCGAAAAGATCAGAATCCTTAAAGATAAACCACCTACAAGTTTGAAAAACAAACCACCTAATGGCTGGATAAAAATCCCAAGATAACATCGGAGGATAATATAGTTTTACTAAAAAGAAATTAAACAGATGGAGTGTAGACTTCTTCAACTTCAAGAGACTTCAGTTGCCCTTTGATCGAAAATTGCCATGCCTCATGCGTGACATCCTCTATACGTGACATCTTCTGGGCTTGGCCCATTTGTTGAACTTGGGCTGGTGGCTTGACATTACTCCCGCCTGGAGAAACGTAATCGTCCTCGAACACAAAGGACGGGTATTGGGTCTTGAATTGTGCTGCATCTATCCAAGAAGCATCAGCTGGAGAGCTGCCAGTCCAATGAATCAGAAGTTCTCATTGTCCTTGAATGGTTCTTGAATCCAATACAGTGTGTGGTGAGGGTCCAGTCCTTGTGGTTGGAGGAAGTGGGAGTTCCGATTTGTATCGTGCGCATGACTAGAGTCCATAGTTATAAAAGGCGAGCGTGTGGCTGAGCCACACAGGCAGGCGCACCCGTTGCACTTGGGTTATTGTCCAGGAGCAACACTTTAAACAGGCGCGACTGTACGCTTGCGGCGTACATAATACATATATAATATAAAATAATTTAAGCCCACAAATTTTAAATCCCAATAACAAAGTCCGTCCCTTTTTATTGTTTAAAAAAGCCCTGCAATATGCATGCAAACGTTTCATCTCCCTTGCGGCCTCGCTCAAATTCTTTTTACGTCTGCGCGTCTCTACCTCTAATTCTTTTTGCGTCTGCTTGTCTCTGCTGCTGAACGTTCCAATCTCTGGAGCTTCAGCTTCTGGAGATGATGATGATACAGTTGAGGAGGATGAAAATAAATTTGATGATTTAGATTTTTGAAGTTTTTTCTTAATATACTATGATGACTTTAAGACTTATTAATGAATTTTAAATGATTGGAGCTTGTTTTTAGTTATGATATATGCTACATTATCTATTAATGGATTTGTATTTATATTTTTTTTTATATTTGTGAAAAATATTTAATTTAAATAATATTAATTACTTTATACATGTTGAATTTAAAATTTGTGTCAAATGCACTTTACTTTGATAAAACGTGCGCTTCGCCTCGCGCCTCGCGCTTCAGGCCCCAAGACATCCTAGCCCTAGCGCTCTAGGTCGTCTTGCGCCCGAAAAAACTATGTTGGAGTCCTATTGGTCTTTTTAATTGCATTTTTTATATGGGCAATCACTCAACTCTAAATATTTTATTATCTTTATTAGTCTTTGGACAGTGAAAAATGTAAGGCAATTCCACCAATCCTAGGAGTAAATTTTTATCTTCTGTTTTAAACTTTATGGAAACTTCAGGTTCTAATTTATTTTCTGACTTGATAATAGGTTCCTGACGAAGCAGCACCGAAATGCACAGCTTGTGGGACAGATTTCAATGCTTTTGTGCGGAAGGCATGTCCTGTCGTTTCTTCTATGCACATTTCCTCCATTTCTTTCAATTATTCCGTGTTTGGAATGTGTTATTTAATATTTATGATCATACTTTCTTCCGCATATATAAAATGTGCATCTTTCTTGTGTGTGCATGTATATGATGTTTCATGGGTATATATTTTCTGATTTATGTATAAAACAGTGATTTTGGTCGTACTTTTCAGCATCATTGCAGAAACTGTGGAGATATTTTCTGTGACAAGTGTACTCAAGGTAGAACTGCTCTTACTGCTGATGAGAATGCTCCAGTGGTTAGAGTTTGCGATCAATGCTTGGTATGTGTCAATTATATTCTTCCCATTAGGTCTCCCCAAACCTTGTTTACCATGGATTTATTGACTAGATGTAGAAGTGATTGCTTGGTGAATCCGATGATGCTGTCCAGAAACAGATGCAGTCATTTTATACTTTCAGTTTTGTCAACAAAAAAAAAATCTGCATGTTCCTGCTGCCTTTGACAATGAGCATTTTTGAGATAATGATTCATGGAACTATGACATTAGGATAATTTGAAATTATGCTATTTTTGTAGGCTGAAGTTTCTCAGAGGTTGAGTTATGCAAAGGAAGGTGCTAACAGATCTACTGTTACTCAAGTTCACGATGATCTTGCAAAGAAACTTCAGGTGTCACCTACTTTGACATTCAATGTATCTGTTGATACCCGTAAACATAATATTTGCACACTTGCTCCTCTTGCCGTGCTGCATTGTTTTTTGATCTGTCAAAATATTCTGGATTGATATTGTTTTAATGTGGTTTTATGTTTTGTTCAATCATCATTTGATAACTTTACGTGACGTTATGTGGTAGGACGTTTTCTTGTAGTTGTGAATTATGTTTCCAATGCCCTCATTTGCAACATTTCAACTCGAAATATTCTGTTCTTCCCATTTTAGGAATGTGAGTGCTAACCAAATTGGAGAGTTTCCTTTGTGGGGGTTTCAACATGTTAACTTCTTAATTGTGTTGGCTCAAGTACCAATGCTTGACACAAGTTGCTTTTGTTTGGGGTTTAAGTTTGTACTTATGTTTCATTGTTGTGAAGCTGTTTTTCAATGGTTTTCAATTGGGTTGTTGATTCTTACAGGAGGCGATGGAGAGAAGCTGCAAGGTGTCATCAGGTAAATGTGCTCATCCATCCTTGACAGTATTCTTTTTTCACCATCATCGGAGTTTTAGTGTAATTAAAGTCAACTATCAGGCTCATATAACCAACACCAGGTTTATTGAGCTATTCTGATATGGAGATTTGAGTATCTTGAATTAGTTGGCTTTCATCTTCATATATCTTTGTGTGCTAGCTCGTCGACAATACATAGATTCAAACTGCCACCTCTTTTTTTATTCATTTATTTTCTCTCCAGGCTCCAAGTCAGATGTTTCAGGCAGTCGGATGAAAGAGGTTGCTTGCCCCACTTGTACAGTCCATTTGCAGGTTCAAACAATTCTCATATTGGCGTTGAAATTTATGAAATCGATTTTTTCTTGTCATTTTCACCGGTCCCTGTTTAATTTGGAGCAGGTTCAAGTTCCCAGCTCAGGCTCAGAAACCATAGAGTGTGGAGTCTGCCAGCATCCTTTCTTGGTCAGTGCACATTGATCATAAGTGGCTCGGTTACCCCCACTCTTCAAATCTCTGATTGTTAGTCTCGCTCTCAAATTATGTTGAAGTGTTTTGAGTGTTGTTTTCTATAGTACACTCAACATTAATTTGTTTTTCCCCGTCATGTCGTGTTATATTCTCTTTTGCAGATGCCAGTGATCTGGTTATGCTCATGTGTATATGAATATTCTTGTATATTAACATCCTAAAACCCGTTTGAAATAATAAAATATCCAACTTCAACGAAGATTCTATATATTTTACTTCAAAATTCGAAATTTTGATTCATATTTTACTTTTCAATCTGAAAAATATGAAGTTTATTTATTACCAGAACATTGGTTTCTTTGGATCTTGGTTAGAGTTCAGAAATATCTAGCTTCTTTTCTTGAGCTTCGAAGAATGAAATTTGTCATCACGAAAGCACTCAAATACTATCATATTTAAAATAAATTACTCATAATATATAGTTAAAATTGCAGGAGAACTAACACATTTTCTGTTTTTTCTCGGGGAATCGAAGTTTTTAACAATACAAAATAGACGTTTGAAAACAAATTTGACGTAGCCCTGAATTTGGTCTAAATACAACAAAAACCTTATTATCAAAATTTAGCATAAAGATGCACTAATTTCTTCAAAAGTTTGGACTTAAAAATAAAATTAAACATATAAATAAATTTGTATAAATATACGACATTGTAATACT
This sequence comes from Primulina huaijiensis, assembly GCF_012295235.1. Lineage (NCBI taxonomy): Eukaryota > Viridiplantae > Streptophyta > Magnoliopsida > Lamiales > Gesneriaceae > Primulina > Primulina huaijiensis. Next base: position 19,474,839 of record NC_133323.1, read on the forward strand.
AAGTATCATTCATTCACGTAGTCACACGTGATTTGCTTCACTTCACCGAGTATAAATCACTCGTGAGGCTCATCGGTCTCGATCGAGCATTTACGTGATATCCGAATTGTCTGACTCTTCTTTGTATTTTGGTTGTCGTCCTCTTCGAGCTTCCAATCAACCTAACAAAATAAACGAAAAACGTAAATGAACTGAGACACTTGTGTTTGAACACTGTAAAGATGGATGAACAATTGAACATTCATACATTTGTACAGAGTTCTGATGAAAATTGTACTTCAAAGTAACCGAAACCCGACTCTTGGCATTTCATTTTTTCTTTTCTTCGAGTCTTCCGAGACAGCACCGCCGCCAATGCACACAAATACCAAGTGTACAGCCTAGCTACCTTTATGCAATGATCAAGCTGTTTTCCACGCTCGCCGATAAAAGTAACAGTGTTGCAGTACAGTCTCCAGTAATCTCCACAGGAACTTAGACAATCTATGGAGAAGATTGTTGTCTAACAATAACAGTCCTTCCAGTGCACTTGGAAATAAACTTTAATCACCGCACACATGCAAGTTTTTCATAACTCTAATTGGTCGTTCGGGTGGAAACTTAATTAGAGCAAATGCAATGGCTAATCTCTAGCTTTAATACCTAATAGCTTGGCTCTTCTCATTAGCACCAACTTCTTGCAACGCATGACTCATGTCTGCAACATAACCAGCACTCTCCATGTCCTCCCCCAACTCCTCCAGCTTTTTATTGATCTCCTCCGTTTGGGGATGAGCCTTATCCCCCGCAGCAAACATGTGAATCTTGTTACTTCCTCTACCCAGATCAACCCCGTCTCTTTTTTCTGCCCCAAATCCTTCAGCAACTTTCTTGCTTTTGCAACTTCTTGATATCTACCAGCAGCTGCATAAGAATTGGACAAGAGAATGTGAGCCTGTGCTCACGGATCCTAGCTCCATGACTCTATCAGCCACATAAGCACCAGCTCAATTTTTTCTATGGATTCGACTGCCAGTCAGTAAAGCTCCCCACGCAGACTCTGTTGGTTGCATCGGCATCTCATCGACTAATTCAAGAGCCTCATGAAGTTTTCCTTCTCGACCGAGTAAGTCTACCATTGAAGCATAATGCTGATTTCCAAGTTCGGTTCCGTTATCCTTCAGCAATCTAAAGTAAAATTTTCTTTCCTGTAGTAAACCTGCATGGCTACAAGCATACACAAAAAAGTGACAATTTGGCTTTATCTCCACACTTTCTGTGGCGCCCGAAACCTCACCACGTATTCATACAATATGTGACGTCATATGCATAAATTTTTTTTCCCAACGACGTAATAATATAATGCATATGCGACCAAAATAATGCAATCATCACACTATTTACATCAGTGTAGCAGAAACAGCATAATAAATACACACATATATAACTCAAATAAGACAATAAGTTATAATATCTCTATCCACGTCTATCAACTACAGGACTTTTTTGACTAAACACAACTAGTCATTCACCTTTATCATGTCTCACGACATAGTCCTGTAACTTGTACAACAAAAACAGCCCTCGAAGAGTAAGCAAACACAATAATCATTATCGTAATACATAACAGTTATATTAACAACATAAGATATAACTGATATCATAACAGGAATAGTATCTTCGCTGTTTCTGGACAACCAATCCAACAAACAATATCAACAAACATCACTCTCATCTACTGCAACAAACAACAGCAACAATATGTCGCACCCCTACTCCAGCGACAACAATATCATCACTATATCATCAACATCAATGGTACGTCGCATACCAAATCCGACGGCAACAATATCGTCAATACGTCGCTTCCATACTACAGTGAAAAATAACATGAACGATACGTCACGCCCCAACTACGATAACAACAATATCTTCAAAATGTCGCTCCCCTACTACTGCGACAACAAAAGCAAATCGATGCCCAATCACCGGCAGCCAACATTATCAACAATAATACACAACAATAAATATGATATCAAATCACTCATTTTCGGTGACTTCCCATCGTTCAACACGATAATATTTATTAATTCTTGACAATAACAACATATGATCGTACGTCAACACGTACCTGATGATCAAGTATATATAAAATCTGTCTATTTTTTTGATCTTGTGGCTTGTGGTGTTTATATAATTCAACAATAATTATGAGATCATTGTTATCATATCAACAAAATTATAACAACCTCAATATATAACATCAAATAGCTTAACAACAATTAATTCAACAAACATATAAAACTCGATTATACATCTTCATCGTTCAATAATTAACATTCTGGTGTATTTAGTTAACAATGATAACATTAAATACACCCTAATAAATTAACTTCAATTAATAAGCTATATAAAAACATCAGCTAAACTACAAAAATTTCATATCAACAGATAGCCTATACTTCGTAGAATCCGAATATATAATCAGAATTGATAACAGCTGATAAACAAATTCCAATTTCAATTCAACCATTAAAATCTTTAATTATAATAAATTGAGAATCATTCAAAATAGCACCATTATAATCTTCTTTTCTTCGTTAAAATCATAAATTATCCAACAATGTTGAATTTCTGTATGATTTAACAATTTATCGTATTAATTTCAGAAATTGACTAATTTCAAACATCGCCAAAAATATGAAATTTATACCTCAAATCAAAGACCTCGTGTCAACGATCTCAAAACTGAAGTTGGTTCGTCAATTGGATAAAACGATAAATCGTAAGATCAAAAAAAATTATAGCCGGTTTCTAGGGCAGTTTAGTTTTGGGAAGCTTTGGAGCTAGTGTCGACTCGAATAGGGGTTGGTGAACCAGGACACATAGATCGAGACATCATCACCGAGCTAAAAACGAAAGCAGGTATAATCATAAAGCCTTAAATAGTGAATTAAGGATCATTAGCAAGAATTTTGAAGCATTTTTGGTAATTCAGGATCTGATTTGATAGTGATTTCATTATGTTGGTATTGTCTAGGTTCAAACGAGTAAACTTTATGTCAGATTGTTTTAATGAAGTATATGATGTACTGACTGAGATATCTAAGCGTAATATACCCTTTATATGTTGCATATTTATCTGTTGCATAATATATGTTTTACTGCTTTGGAATATTATGCATTACATGTCATGTTGGGACTGATATCTTTTGATATATACCTCATTTGTCAGGGCCGCTTAGCCTTGTTCTGTATTGTGGACTGTTGGGTATCGAGAGCTACCGTGTCTGACGCGACCCGCAAGCTCTAATGACCGTGGACATTGTAGGTCCACGTATTGATGATGAGTGTTGGAGCCAAAACATGTCTAANTGGGTATCGAGAGTTACTTGTCTGACGGGACCCGCAAGCTCTAATGACCGTGGACATTGTAGGTCCACGTATTGATGATGAGTGTTAGAGCCAAAACATGTCTAAGGCAGATCAGAGACTACACACTCAGGTGCCTCTAGACTGAGCATGAGATTCTTGACGTGATCCTTGATATCCGAGCATATTGCATTTCACATGCATCATATCAGTTTGTATAATATTTTTAATAATTTTCAAACGTTAATATGTACTAATTTTAATAATTAATTACATAAAATGACACTTTATGCATTGCATGGGTAAAATTCTAGTGTTGTCTCTAAAAATATACTTTTGGCACATGATGAAAATAAAGGGAAATCCCACAAAAAGAAGTGAATTATGACCCATTTTTCATCGGTTGAATTGTAGACAGCTGAAGGATTGACTATTAATTCATGGATTCATAAATGGTCACAACTTCGCGTACAACATCGTTGACAAAATGAAAGCAACCGTTGTTGGGGAAACTACGCAAACTGACCTCCACTGCATGTAGAGGAAGTCGAGCCACGAAGAAATGATCGTGGAAGATGGAAGTTGAGACATGAGTCACGACCGATTATCTTGGAATATAGGCCAAACTCTTGGAAGAAAGAGAGTTTATACACAACTCAAGCAAAAATGTTCTGCGTGATTTCTTCAATTTTAGTTCATATTAGTTAGCTAATTTCTAGTTTTTTATCTAATATTCCATCAGCTTATATTCCTTTAGCTTTTTCAATTCTGGTTGTAATAATTTTGAATCAATTAATGATGAAAATATTAAATTTGTTTTTGTTCATGAGTTTTCCCTCAATTCTCTAATTCAGTTTCCTAGTTTTTGATGGTTTACCGAGAAAAGTATAACAAACTATCGAATCTGGATCCACATCGTTTGATTGTAGAAGTCGAATTTCACATATTTGGCATGATTTTGTGCCTAGCACGCTCACAAATTATTGTAATAAACAAATTGGCATGCCTAGTGGGACTATGTCGTCAAAAAAACACTAAGAATGACAAAACAATGCTACAAAGTCCAGTAAGTTTACAAACCACTGGAAAAGAATGCACTCAATTGATACTTGAAATGAATAACATATCACAAAATAATATATGGATTTCTCAAGCAATTTCAGCCGAGAAAATATCGAATGAATTAGATGATGAATACTATTGGGGAAGTTTATTGCATCAACTTAATGCACGAATAAATCCTTTGGAACATGGATAATATGCTAATCCTAATTTTTTGTGTTTATTCGGTGTGTTTCTGGATATGAAATGTAGATTCCTCACGTCTATTTTACAAGGGAAAGAATGCAAAATATAGGTAAAATCTATCATAGAAGGATGTATTCACAAAACTAGAATGCATTTTTTGATATTGAGGATTACATGTTTTCTGATTTTTTAGATTCATCGATCATGTTTCAGAAGAAGTAACGTTAGTTTCATGTGAAAGGTTGAACAAGGATCTACGAAACAAGAAAGTTCATGGGAAGATTCTTTCATAACATTGTTGAATATAAAAAAGAACACCCCAAATAAATTTTTGAAGGTCCTTTAGTTCCTCGTGTTACTTTAGAAATGGAACACAAGAAAATAATAAAAAAAATTTGATTTTGATTATATCAAGTGTCATAAAACGTATAGAGGAATCTACAAGTCGCATGACAAAAAAAAGTGAGCAAGGTCATGACAACCACAATGAGAGGATTGTAAGAAGTTGTAGAAGAATTTTGGCCAAGGGGAGAAACGCCAGAATTGTGCCCACACATAAAATACCGAGGTAAGATAATCATCAGGGAATTCTCATAATATCATTATCAAATGATTTCCATGATACACAAATGTAGAAATGGATATCCACAACTCAGGCTATGAAAATACAATAACATGAAGGAATATTTTGCTCAAAAAGATGGTGTAACAGTAGATTTGTCACTTTTCGAGCATGTATTGAAAAATATGGATGGCTCGGGGGGCAAAAACAAGGGAACATGAGATGTCGATTAGTTAAGGAAAGAAAGAAAAAATGAATAAGAATATGTAGAAAATGACGGAAATGTATTGGATTCGAAAGAAATTATATTTGAGGCAATAGACTCATGTTCAAATAAGGCAATGAAAAATTCCCTCAAGAATTTTATAACTGAGTGTTGAGTACCTAGGAACATGATTTTTTAGGAGAACAGAAAATACAAAGGAAGTTCAAGTAAAAGAAATCATTTTCATGATAGAAGGATTGCAGTTTATGACAAAAGGTATTCTATATAAGACAGGAGATTCATGCCCACAAGGCCAATGAACCAAAAATACCATCGAGGATCATCAACAATAAAATCAAGGAGCCAAAATATTATTGGGGATCAAAGCTTCAAAGGCAGGGGATTACGAATTATGGTGTAAGATTCTTGGTCTCAAAGTTAAGAAACCAAAAGTATCTCAAACCATCATCCTTCAAAAGTCAAGGGAATAAGCTTATGCCGAAGATTGGAGCTCAATATGAAAGATCTCTACGATATAGGTTGGGGGATCATAAACATTCTCAAGTAAGTAACCAAGATATTAACAATCTTCATACTCAAATGATCAATTCAAGGAGCATGAAATTGATAATTCCTCTTAAATCAATGAAAAAAGAAGAGTGTAAGTTGACATACTTTCATAAAATTTCACTTCACCTATGTAAATTCGAACGACATTTGGTTAAAGCAAATAAAAAGGTCAGAGAAAGAAACTCCAACTTCTTTCAAGGGAATAAAGATCCCATTTTCATATTATTTGTTGTCGCCATTTGAGGAGATTTTTATTTAATTGTGTTATTTCTTTGTTGGGTTTTCTTTTTGAACATGTTATTGCAGTATGTTTGTCGGTTTTGTGATTTTCAAGTACCTTTTATTTTGTCCAACAATAGTTGATGCACACAATATGTTTTATGAAATAGATGTGAGAATTTTCATGTGTTTTCTTGCATTTCTTATAGTGTACCTTCGACAACGATGCAATGATTTAGAAATTGGAGAAAACACAACTTCATGGTGCAACAATTTGATGGGATTGAGAATGGATGATGTTGATGCACAAAATATATTTGATGAAATATATGTGATATTTTTCCTATATTTTCTTGCATTTTTTCTAGTGTATCTTTGACACGGATGCGATGATTTAGAAACTGGAAAAAACATGCAAAATTTTGATGGGATTGAGAATGGATGAGGTTGATGTACAAAATAGGTTTGATGAAATGGATGTGAGAATTTTCTTATGTTTTCTTGCATTTATTTTTATGTCCCATTGACACCGATATGATGATTTAAAAACTGGAGAAAACACAACTTTATGGTACAACAATTTGATGGGAATGATAATGGATGAGGTTGATACAAACAATATGCTTGATGAAATGGATGTTAGAATTTTCCTATGTTTTCTTGCATTTTTTCTAGTGTCCCTTTGACATCGATGTGATGATTTAGAAACTAGAGAAAACACAACTTCATGATACAGCAATTTGATGAGAATGAGAATGGATGAGGTTGATGTAAAAAAAAGCTTGTTGCAAATGTCATTTTTTTGATATAACTATTGTATGGAGAGTTGGAGCTGCACCTTGATAATTATTTGTAACAAGCACATTTTCCAGCTTGGGGTCTTGAAGAGTATAAACTCATGGATCATTAGTAACATATTCTCTCTAAAATAAAAACACTACTAGGTCTAATGGGTTCTGAATGAAGGTGCGGGTCGATGCGTCAATATATAGGCAAAATAGCTCGTTGGTCAATTGCCTACGAGGACATTTGTTGGCCCTAAAAATATAATTTTGGGTCATAAAGAAAATGAAGGGTAATCCGACAAAGCAGAAATGAATTATGTCCCATTAACATAATCAAATGAATTGTAGACATGTGAAGGATTGAATAATTCATTGATTCGTAACTAATCACAACTCCACGTACAATATCGTGGAAAAAATGGAAGCAACCATGGTTTGCGAAAGTGGGAAAACTACCCTCCATTGCACATCGAGGAAGTTGAGCCATGAAGAAGTGTGTGACCTCTACTGCTACAAATACTACTAGAATTTTTTTTTTGTAAGCTATTTTCGAAATTGCTTAAACACATGCATGCAATATAAACAGCCAATCGTACATTTTAAAAAGTTATTTAATTACTGAATAAAAATAACTGCAGTTAAATAAATCTAAACATCATCAAATTCCAATAGTATTGTTTTAGGAGAACTCAACATCGGTCAAAAATCACAACGTATAAAAGGATGCAAATTGTATAAAACATAATGTTTCAACCTTGACTCAAAAACATAAAGTGCGGAAAAACGTAAAGTCCTCGGGTTATCTCCCAGCTCTGCCTACTCAGTCTTCGGCTCCTCCAGTCGCTACCTCATTATGATCACCTGCATCTTTAACACCTAGTGAGCCTAAAGACTCAACACACCTAAACCGTTATAATAAGTACATATACATAACATGTAACAGTGAAAAGTACTGTAATTAAAATACACTTCATGATCTTAAAAACATGAACTTAAACATATCATAACATAAACATATCCAAATCGCATCTCATCATGTAATCATATACGTCTTCATTTTCTTTTGTTGAATTCAGATCATTAGTTGTGACTTTCGTATCAGCTCTAAGTCGATGGATCCATCTATGTATAACCGCGGTACCCGGTGGCGGGGACATCAGCAACAGTTTTACCCATCCACTGAGCCTTGACCTTACATGTTCATGTTCGTATTAGTCACAACCAACTCATCTTTTTCAAAAACATGTCATCGTATTCATTACTTATAAAATTCATGCATATAAATACATTTTTTTAAAACCAAGCATGCAACGTATTTTCCGTATTTTCGTAAAAATTCATGTTCATAATAGACATATACATTTCAAACATGCATTTTGGTGATCAGGATGCTGTCAGGATTGCTAACTCGACCCGAATGCAAAATGACCATTTTGCCCCTAGAAACCCTAATTGGCCATTTTACCCCGGGACTTCAGAATTTCGACCCGAAGCCAACCAAACTTATTCAAACACCTCAAAACATATTTATAACCATTTCCTAGACATAACTCGAGCCCATTCAGTAAATTTTACGATTTGTTTTAAAATTTGGACCGGGGTCCCGGTTTTAAATCAAATCAACCCGAAACTTAACCAAAATTTTCCAAATTTAAACCATGACTTATTCATACCCTACCAGCCCATATACAACAAATCCCAGCCGTTTAGAACCCTCTAAACTCGGCTGCACCTTGCTGGAATTTTTTGCACCCCTAAACCCTAACCCTAGTTGTGCTCTTGGTACCATTAACGGTCCTACTCCGAAAACCAACGTGACCAGCCCTTAACCAACTATCCTAAGACCAAGACCAAGCCGTGGACTCAATCCTGGACCAACCATACCCACGCCTACAACCCCATGCATGCGGATCACTCGGTTCCTCAAGGAAGTGCCCTAACTCGCCACAAAACTTGACCTAGCTTGTCATCAAGCTTCAATCCACGCTTTGCCTCACTACCAACCGACCAAGGACCATCCCAAGCCCTTACACACACCACTCACGACCTAAACCAGAGCCTGGAACGAGCCATGCATGGTTGCTCTTCCTTTTTTACCTGATCTAGTTGATATGTACACCACACGATCCAAACGATCGGCCCCCTCACCTAGACGTTATCCTATTTGATCTACCCCTGAGAGATCTTCTAAAATTTTTGTAAAATGATTCTTAAACGTCAAGGATCCGACAGCCCTTCAACCATAACAAAATTCGTGAGGTTACATAAAGAAAACTGGAGCGTTTTTCATGAAATTTCGGTCCATATGAACATAAAATGTTATATTTGATATTTTTCATGCATAAACACACAAATAGACATATAATGATGTGAATGATGAGAAAACCTTGATACGATCGCGTAGAATGGATTCCGGAGGGACGTGGAGGAGTTCCTTTGAAAATTTTTGAGAAAATCAAAGGGAAATGGCTACTGAAGTTCAAGAAAATCTCCCGCTGAAGTAGGGAGAGGGGCGGCCGAAATATGTGTGTGGTGTTTTGGGTTTTGGGAGGTAGGGTTAATTATAATAATTAGTGCATAATGGGCCCTTAATTAAAATAATGAGGTCGAGTAGGATTTTAGGCCCATTCTGCATTAAAGTAGTTTCATTAGGCCCAAACACACTTTCGTAAAATATTTCCTTTAGGTACGTTTCTGAAAATATTGTCCGAACCCTCAAAAATTCCTTCGATTTGCTAAAAATGGTATACCGGTTTAAAATATGACTCGATGAGTAAAAATACCCTACAAAGGCTCATTTTCGAAAATCACTCATATTTACATCATATATTAAATAATTAAAAATAATTATTTAATAAAAATATTTTTTTTCCTTAACTGTCCCCGGTCTCCATTCCTCGTTCGAGCGTGAAATACTTCTAAAAGTCCTAATATATGAAATATGGTAATTCATGAAATAAAATACATATTCATGTCACAATCATGCATTTAATGCATTAAAAATAATTAAACACACGTTTTAGTAAAATCCTAAATTTGCATACAGTCAGGTTACGTCGTTCGAATTTCTAGACTTTACAAAGTGATTGTGGAATATGTAAGTGGAGACATAATCCGCGACCAATGATCGTGGAATATGGGCCAAACTGCTTAAAGGAATGCGAACGTAAAGAGACATAATTATCATAAGACAGACTACATACAACTCATCAATCAAGAACTACAGCAAAAATGTTCTACGTGGTTTCTTCAATTTTAGTTCATATTAATTTGCTAATTTTCAGATTGTATCTAGTGTTCCTTCATCTTTATTCAATTCTAATTGTAAAAATGTAGAATCAATTCATGATGACAATATTAAATTTGTTGTTGTTCATGAATTTTATTTATATTCTCGGATTCAGTTTCCTAGTTTTTTGTGGTTTATCAAGTGAATTATAACTAACGATCGAATCAAGATCCACATCGTTTGAACGTTTAAATCGGATTTCGTATATTTGACACGATTTTGTGCCTGACACGCCCGTAAATTTTCGTGATAAACAACTAGTATATAAAAAACTGAGTTTTTGTAATATCTGGAAAGTTCCAGCTAAAAAAGTTGCTATAAAAGAAAATATTTATTAATATTAATGTATTCACTTATCACATTAAATATTTTAAAATAAATAAAAAATAAATGTGTAGTTAAACGTGAATTCTTTTTGTTTTTAAAATTCAAATTTGAATGCGATGTCTCTTGAAAATATAAACTACATTTAAGTTGTTACATTGATTATATTATTTCATTTAATTTCAGTTATGTTTTTTTGTTTTATGTTATTTTTATATATTTATCACTACTCGCTATCACATTAAATAAAATAAATTTTTTTTATATAATATTACCTTTTCCAACTTTTTATATTGATTGTTTGTAAATTGATATTATAGTTGTTGTTGTGTATCTTAATTAAATTTCAATATAAATATTTTTTAACATGTTATAAAAAATAATTAAAATATTAATAAAAATTTATTCATCTAACAAATAACAAAAATTTTGACTTTTTGAAAAATATTTATTTATTGTTAAATTTTTTATAAACAAAATAATATATGATTCTTTTGTTTTTTTATTTATATCAGTTCACTCGGTCAATATAAAGAAATCAATTTAACAATAGAAGATTATAATATTCATTTAAGTGTTATTTCAAATGATATAAATATTTTAGA